>NW_020884887.1:12316100-12443076 GCF_003945725.1 Corapipo altera | reverse complement strand
TTTTTTTTTTTTTTTTTTTTTTTTTTTTTTTTTTTTTTTTTTTTTTTGCAAAGCAGGACTTCCCATCTGAATCAAGTCATTGACCTTCCAAACATTCTCTCATTGTGAAAAATGGAATCAGAGTTCTCCCATTCTTTTAGAGACACAAACCAATTTCTTAATCTCATTTTCTTTCCATATTAGAGACTGTGAGATACTGTTAGGTGTTGCTCTGTGTTTATTTTAACTACTGTGGTTAAATCAAAATGTTGAGTTCAGATTTCAGCACAGTTGGATTTTTTGGGGTCATTACTGGCCTTTGCTGTGAACACAAAGAATCCTTTTCATTTTCTTTGCCTTTTTTTTTTCTTAAGCTATTCCGTGCTATTATTTTAAACCATACAAAGCGTTTATTTAATATTTATTCTACAGTTTATATCGAAAATGTAAAGTTTATATTTAAAACAACACTGTTTGTTAGTGAATGCTTCTCTTTGCCTCTCCAGCCTAGTCTGTTAGTCTCAGTATACATTTCTGGCATGGAAATATTTTGATATTAGAAGTTTTGTAGCCCTTTTCCCCTCAAGCAGCAACTGACACAGATCTAAGGTCACCACTTGATCCAGACCACCAGATCTCTCAAGCTTAGCTTCCCACATTTGTTGGCTTTTCCTGCAGTCCCTTCTGTGTGTCATTCGGGTTCCTTTCATCCACAGACTGCTTTGTACAGTTACTATACATCAAAAAGCCCTTTCTACAGTAGGTGGGTTTTGGTCTTTTTATACTTTTCTCAATGCTGTTGATGTCTGTTACTGTTCAATGTGTAGATCTGTAAGGAGAGATCCAAATATTCCGTGTTTCAGTTCGATGTCCCTACTGTAGATGGATGTAGACTATCATAGTAAGTAGAACTGCATAGTAAATTCTGAATGCTTTTTCCATAAGGAGTTAAGTGGAATGTGAGCATTTTGCTACCTTTGGTTAACTGTAAATGCTTAACTGTAGTCTGAAATAGTTGCATTTTTGTCTGTCTCAATAAATTTTAATTTGTCTGCGATTCCTCATTGCCAGTCCTGAATTTTATTAAACTTTTGGGATCAAAAATACTGACCTATCTTGACTCAGCATTTAATCACACATTGAAATGGATGGTCCTTTGTATTTGCCTTATAACTTACACCTGTGTTCAATGCCAGCTGTAATCTGTGAAGTTAATGTAAGGTCTCCAGAAACCTCTATTTTAGAAGCAGAAGTTAAATCAAACTGGATGGAATAACTGTACCAAAATCAGCACTTTACAAATTATATTAAGATTGATTTTTAAGGAACAAGCAAGGGCAGACAGGGAAGCTTTCATTTTTATTTCCTCCCAAGTTTGCAAATTTTCGTGTTTTTCTGTCTCTTCTGCTGGTATCTGGGGCAATTCCATTAACACAGCCACACTCTACAGTGGCCATTATCTACACAACAAATGAAGGCAAAATTGTTTTAAATACAATTGGTGGAAAGCCATCCTCATTTAGAAATACCTGGGTTTGTGTCTCTATTATTAAATTAGAGCTCCTCTATTATATTATTAACCAATTTAAACAACCAACATTATTGCAGTGCTAATTACAGAGCTTAAAATGTTATTTCATCCCCTTTTGTGATGTGTATGGGGAACATTAAAAGTACCACATGAAAGCATGAAACCTATTTTCAGACATTTGTGCAATTATCATCTCATCACGTAATATATTTATAAGGTATCTGTCCATACACCATTGGTGAGGGTCAGAACCTGCCTGGAATTTCTGTTCCATTGCCTGCATTCATTACTTTATTTTTACTGTGGGTACCACACACCACTTCCAGTGTCTTTCCTCACCTGACTCTGCAAACAAATGGGATTTTCCCTTTCCAAAACCACTCTGAGACCTTTTGAAGTGTTTGATCTTCCATGCTGAAGGGTTTCAGGTGTTCCAGACATCAGGTGCCATGTGTGGCACTGAGGACTGGGAGGAGAGCAAACCAAATCCAAAGCTTGAAGGTGTGTGAGCTGCAAATGAGATTTCAGTTGTCAGAAAGGGTAGATGATTGCAGATTTTTTTTTTTAATATCCCTTCCAGTTTTTAGTTGGAGGCACCTTGCAAGCTTTGTTTGGTGTTACACACACACCTCCCTTCTATTTACAAATGCACATGTATACATAATATATGTATTTATAGATACATAAAATAAATGTGTGTGCATATATATATACACACACATATATACAGTATTTATGCTTATATAGACACACACTGGTATCATCACCTGCCCTTAGAAGTGTTGGTCACGGTCAAAAAGTGCCATAAAAAAGGAACCATAAATTCTAATGGTTCTCACACCTTTTGGCCAGTGGATTTCTTCCTCTTAAAGTTATTTTGTTACTGTTCTTCCCATAAATATCAGTGAGGTTGAATTTCTTCCTTACTTTTAGATGCTTACTCTTCAAAAAGTTGCATGAGGTGGATTGACATAACTGACCCTGTTATTAAATAGGTTCTCCCTGCAAGCATATGCAGTTCCTAAACATCTCAAAAATCACCCATAAATTTGCTTCTACCACTCACCTTTTTAGTAGCAGAATATGCTCTGCCTCAGGAAAAAAAAAAAAAAAAAAAGACACTGAAAATACTTAACTGGGGATCTCAGTTTTGGGGGAGTGAGGGAGGGTTAAAGGGACTGGATCCCCACTGAGCCACATCTCAACAGCTCTGAGAAGCTGCTGTGCCCAAAACTGGTCCCCCCATTACCACCTTCCTGCCTCAGTCTTTGCTCTTTAGACTCCCCTGGTTTCAGGATATCCACCTCTGGGAATTCCTTCCATGCCTCACCTGGTGTTTTATCACCTGTACTTTGCTATTCTCTCCTGGAACAACTTGTACTGGGCTTAATGCTGTGAATTGGGACTTTGGTTTAATACATTAAAATACCTGTAGTGGATCATTACATCCCACCTGTCATGTCCTGATAAGCTGCACTGATTTATATTTAGCTTTTCCATGATTCTGTCCTCCTGTTTTCAACGACAATCTTGGGACTGGTTTTCGTGAACTCCCTGCCAGGGGATACAGACTTTGCTTCTGTGCTGATACTGAAGAGTGTGGCTGAAATGTTGCTCCAGCAGTAGTAAAAGGTCAGTTGTGGCTTAAGCTAAAATGATAGCAGGGGTGGCTCTTACCTGGAGGACAGTGGGGTCCATCCACACCCAAAAGTTGTACTTTGCATCTTCAGTAAAATCTGCCAGACCAGGCGGTTCCACACTGGGGGGTGATACCTCTGCATGGAAAGGGCACACAGGACAAAGTTTAAAAAAAATGGCCTTTTTTCCTTCAATTTCTAATATATAAATATTTCCCTATCTTACTGAGAATATTTTGCAAATGAATATTCTCTTCTTAGCACGTTCTGTGAAACCTCTGGTGTAAGATACATGTATACACTTACACCCCCCCACACTCTATCTCTCTTTCTCTTTATTTCCTCTCTTACAAAATTGTCTGTCGAGCTCCCCACCAGCTGTAAAGCAGTAGCATTACAGCCTTCACTGATGATTAGTTTCGTTTTCCCCTAAATATACTGACAGTCAAAGGGTGAGATATTAAAAAAGAAAAATCATGTCACAACAGTTTTGCACCCTGCACAGCTTTTTGAATAGATTAAAAAGAGGCAGAGTGCTATTAATAAGCTTTTGACTTTCTGAGCACTCCCATTTTTGGAATCAGACCAGCTCTTTTGGAGGGGGAGGGGAAGGCAGAGTGAAGAGCAGTCTTGGGTAAAAAATAATGATGAAACAAATAGATTTAGGTAAGCTGGGAATGAGAGGGACAGACCCCTCAAGCATGGGCAGAGCAGTCCTACCCACTCCTTCCCAGTGACTCGAGGACCTCAGGATCAGCCCATGACAACCCACAAACTGAAGAGGCAGGTTTCTGCTACAGGCTGAGCTGGTCCTGTCCCCTGTGTGCAATATCCAGTAACTGCTTCAAATGAATCCCTGAAAACAAGGCTTAAAACCACACAAACCACACAGTGGCACGGCGGGAGGGAGGGAAGAGCAAGGCCAGAAGCAAATTCTGATGTTGCCAGCAGTCCATCAGCCCAGCAACGAGGCAGAGGTGTGTAAAAGCTCCAAGCTTTTACATCCAATGAGCATCCAATGGCTCTGCAGCCACCCTCCCAGCTCTAGCTGTGCAAGATCCCCCTCTCTGACAGCAGACTTGGAAAGAAATACAGCCTCTGGCAGCCACTGCTCTTGAGTATCAGCTTCTTTCACATATTGCTATAAACTCCTGCAATTCCACACTAAAGGCTTGGGCAGAGGCAGAGTTTGTGAAGAAAACTTTAAATGCAGGGTCTTTGCCAGGTAGTAACTGCCTTTTCTCATCTATAGTTACTCAATAAAAATCATTGCTGGAGCATGACTCTACTTCCATTCCCAGCCAATACATTTGCCATCTGGCCCTTAAACATGGGAAAATCGACCCCAGAGCATATTGCTAAAGGAAAGGTCCTTAAGCACATGGGTTTAAGCTTTGAAAACATATTACCTCTAAAATTATTTGCAGGCTTTGAGAGCCTTGCAGGTTTGACACTGATTTTTGCATGCTGAATACCTCAAACCCAGCTTAATGCAAATATATTCAGGTAAGAGTGTACAAGCAGGAGCACAGCCACAGCTTTGCTCTATCACAGATGATGTATCAATTTATCATAGCCAGCAAAGAATTGACCTAAATAACTACTAGCCTAAAGTAAAATTAAATAAAACTGAGACTATGACAAGATGTAGGTTTTCACAGATTAATGTAGGCTATTGAAATACTTTGGGTTACAAGGGGCTGTTACAGAAGATCAATATTCCCATTGCTTTTGGTACAAGTCACGAAAGAACCCAACACCTGCAGTGAGCTTTGGTGGTTGTCAGAGGCACTAAAGCTGCAGCTCAGCCCTGCACCCCTCCTGCAAGAGCTGCTGGTGTGGCAGGAGGAGATGGGATGCACATAAACACATCTGCTAAACGCCTCCCTTGTCATGTACAGCACCAGCCAGCTTGGAAAGGTGGGCACTGAGCAGTTGCACAGAAGGAATTACCACAGATTTATTTTGGCAGGCAGGAGAGCCCAATTTGGCTCAGCTGGCTGTAGTGGTGGAGACAAACATGAGGCTGGTTGTTAAACTACCCAAAATAACTCTGCTATCCTCTCAGAGTAGGGCTGTCATCCTGTCTGGTCTCCAGCCCAGTTTCCATCTTCTGTTGGAATGACTCTCTCCAACTGATTCTTCTGTAGGATTTGTATTTTTTCATTTATCTTTTTTTTTTATTATTTTGTCCCCAAGCCTGTGTGTTAATTAAGTTTTAACAAAGAGCTGTATCACTGTAGAACAGGATATCGGATTGCTCATCTGTTTTACATAATTGATTAATTAATAACCTTGCTAATTGAGTCTCATGAAAGCCTTTGTTAAACTGGAGCAAGGCTGTGTCCCAAACCATTGCTTGTAGGGTTATATTAAAATCAGGACATTTTGGCTGCTTCATCTCTTCCAGATTCTGGTGCAACTCACAGCACAGCATTAATGTAACAGGGCTCCTGGGCTGCTGCAGAGATGCAGGATTACTGGGTGAAACATGCTTCACCTGTACCCCAGAATTTCAAAACCTCACCCCATTTTTCCCTTCTACAACCCTCACAGCAGCTCTTTCCAGGGCTGCCACTCTCTTGCTTTACTCCACCAGCCCCCACTCACATTGCACCAAGTGGTACAGCCAAATTTAGGTAGTGACATTTTCTCCCTCTTTTGGCCAAGGGTGGTTATAAAATAAAGTGGCAAAGCAACCCTCCCCACCACCACCTGAAAACCGCACCGTGAGCTCTTCTCAAAGGCACTGCCTTCGACACGATGTGACCTACATCTTTTCTTGGGAGCCATCACAGCTGAAATAGGGCATAGCATGATGGATTCTGTGCTATTAAATGGAAATGGACTTTCCATGGAAATAACCACTGACAATAGTTTGCATTTTAATGTCATTTCTTTTCTTGTTATTGCCCCTCGACACGGAGTATGATGTATTTTTACCACGTGATACCGTCCGCGAGGCAGCAGCAAGGTGCAGGTTGCAATCTTTGCCTTAAACGTTGCTCCTGAGGGTGCTTTCCCAGGGAGCTTCAGTCTGAGAGAGCAGCAAATACCTTCCTTCAAACCTGTCCACTAAGGAAATTTATATTCCAGCCCTAATCCACCTGCATTTCACAAGACATAAACCCACAGCAATTAGGGGTGTTCAGCTGGGAGAAGAGAAGGCTCTGGGGAGACTTTAGAGCCCCTTCCAGCCCTAAAGGGGCTCCAAGGGAGCTGGAGAGGGACTTTGAACAAGGGCCTGGAGTAGCAGGACAAGGGAAGGGCTTCATGCTGCCAGAGGGCAGGGTTAGATGGGATATTAGGAGGAAATTCTTCCCTGTGAGGGTGGGGAGGCCCTGGCACAGGTTGCCCAGAGAAGCTGTGGCTGCCCCATTCCTGGAAGTGTCCAAGGCCAGGTTGGATGGGGCTTGGAGCAACTGGGAATAGTGGAAGGTGTCCCTGCCCATGGCAGGGGATGGAACTGGGTGACCTTTAAGGTCCCTTCCCACCCAAACCATTCTGTTCTTCGATGATTCACCAAACACTCAGGGATTTAGTCCACCCACGGTGGGCAGGTGAGCAGGAACCTTCCTGCCGTGCTGTGGGCAAAGGGTTAAAGGTGTCCTGAGACAAAGCAACCATATTCTGAAACAGCAGATGAAGGTCTGTCATCCCCCACCTTCATTTTCAGAAGTCAAGAGTCAGCCAGTAGGGTGTAAATCCACCAGCCCTCATCCATCCCAAATCCCTTCAGTCCATCCTCAGTGCTAATCTCTGGCTGCTTTATACCCTCTGCAGCAGTGGCTGAGCCTCATCCCTGATTCAGGCTGCAGTCCTGCTCGTGCTGAAGGGCCTTGGCATGGGCTGGTCTTGATGAGAATTTAATCCCCAGGATCTGGAAAGGATTTAGGACCTGGAAACAGAGATGGGTTAAAATCCTCCACGGTGGACAAAAAAAACTGCCTCGATACGTGCACCTGCAGAAGAAACCAGGGACAGTGGATGTTTCTGAATGTCACAAAGATTCCTGAGACACTGGGGAGGGAGAAAACTGAAGTGAATCAAGAGACAAGAGTTAGCCTTCAAAAGTCCCTTCTAAATTAGGCTAAATCAGGGAAGAAAAATGTCATCCCTTTTTTTTTTTTTTTGTCTGTATCAGTGCAAGAAAGGCTGGGGACATCACTCCAGGATTATTTCTAGGTTGGGGTGGAGGGAGGAAGTGTGCTGGTAACATCTTACTTCCACACTGCTGGGGAAGGTTTTGAGTAATGAATCCAGGGGCTTATCCATCGTGTCTGCCATTTCAAAGAGCCCTGATAACCTGGCCTCTTCTTGTTTTCTTCTCTGAGGCTTTTGCAGATTTGCTAACACAACTTTCCCCTGAAGAAGGATCACATTTCAGGCCTGAAATGCTCTGATTATTTACATTTTGTCACACCGTAATTTATATTTATTGATTGTGGCCTTTATTTACACATGTTCATTACTTTCTTATTTTAGTCATTTATCCTGCATGTCCCCACCCTACTTTTTCAATTATTTCACATACTCACAGTTTATCAATTATATTGCCAAGATGCATTTAGAGAGAATAATTTGTTTCTAAAGCGTGATTTTTTGACAGCATGATTTGTTTTCATCTTTGCAGAGAATCTCAAGATGACAGTGACTTTAGGGCAGAGAATACAAAGTGGTGAAGCTTTTTCCTGTGAAGACTTGCTCTCTCACATATGCAACGTGCACGTTGTGTCGGCAGCATTTGCTGACCTGCTCATCAAGTCCACGTTAGTTCAGCTCTTGGTGCAGTTTCCCTCCTCCCAGGGGAGTGTTAGAAACTCCTTGAAATTATCCCTTAGTGCTGCTCCCCCACAGAGCAGCATTGCTGGGTCACTTTGGAGGCTGATAAAGCACCTCCAGTGGGCTGGAAGGGCCTTTGAGCCTTGGGGCTCTGGCAGAACTCAGACGTGGTGTTTGTTCCCTTGGGAGCAATCCTTAATGACAGGGATGACAGAGCCCTGCCTGCCCACTGCTGGGCTTGGCTGGGAAGCAAATGGATCCTTTCTGGCAAAGTGCTGTCACAGAGAGGCTCTCTGCTTGGGTGGGCTGTTAATGCACTCCCTCGCTCCAGCCTCGTTAGTTCCTTTGCTCATTAACAGCAGTGAGCGTTTTTTCCTGCTGTCTGGCTTTTACTTTTGGAGTTTTCCAGCCTGGTGAGGCAGGAGGGTTGGCTCTTCAGAGCTGAGAGCCAAAAAAGCACAGAGCCTCCCAACCATCCTGCAAGGAAATCATCCAGCTTACTTTGCCCTAGGACTCACTACCTGCCTTTACTCATTTACTGAGGCAGTCTGGCCTCTCCTGTGGTGGTGGCTCTCCAAAAAGCTGAAGCAATGACAAACACATTTGCTGGTATCTGCTCTCTTTGTGGTCTCTATCCCAGTGCCAGAGCTTGGCAAGTGCAGATCAGCTGCCACCCGTGCCTGTGGGAGCCATCACATTACTCCAACACATCCATGGCTTCATACAGCTCCTCAGGACAGCTGAGTGCAGGAGATGTGCTAGGAAACACTTTGGCAGTGTTGATCCATTATTTTGCCTCCTCTTTATGCTCATTAGATGCCAGAGATGAGCCAGGCTCTCTAACATGAGCTCTCTGGTGTTTCCAGCATCCCCCAGGAAATACCCAGCAATATTCAGCTTAAATTTACCTCTCTGCAGCTCCAAGCTGTGACAACATCAACCATCCTCCCAGTTTTGGTCTCGTCTCATGACCAGAAGAGGATTAGGAAAGAAGAAAGGACTGGTTTGGGTCAGAGGCTCACTTTCAGAGCCGTGGCACATCAGGAAGGGAGCAAGGAGTCTGTTGGGATGTGGCACAGAAGTGCCAGCTCAGGCCCAGAGGAAATCTCTTCACCCTTGGGTTTGAGGCCAAATATTCAGCAGAAATTCATCTGTGGTCTCCCTGCCACAGCCCCTACACTCATTTTCCTCCATGGTTTCCATCACTGAACCCCTCCCACCTCGGAGTGTTTTGCTCCCATGATCTGATTCGTTCTGCCCAGGCTGCAGGGGAGGGTTTATGGTAACTGGGTGTGCCTGAGAGGTCATTGCTGAAAGCAAATCAGGCACCTCCTCAGCTAAATTGAGACCAGTAGTGCTGTACCAGTAACCAAATATGTGGCACTTATCTCCAGGCTGGCTTAAAAAAAGCCACCTAAAGAGCAGGGTTGGGGTGTGCGGGGTGTGGAGTGGTGAGAAAAGAGTTGTTCATTAAACCATTTTTTTTCTGTCCAGGACAGAAAAAGGCTGCTGGATGGGTTTGGTGCCCCCAGAGGAGTGGCTGAGACCACTGAGTGTCTTTAAAGGAGCGAAAGATCAAATCTACCCACACTGTTCAAGTGTGACATCCTTCATGTCCCTCCTTCTCCTCCCTGCAAAGCCCTTCCCAAGGTGTCTCAGCACAGGACAGGTGACTCCTAAACGTCCCTTGTCAGCTGAGAAACATGGGCTGAGCTGGACCTTCTGAGTGGGCACCTTCCAAAGGCACACACCTACCTTGCAAGATGTATTCCAAAATTAAAACATTCTGTGTTTTCTTGGCCTAAACGCTGCGTTCGTGGCTTGTCAAACCCATTTTAGGCAGCAATTCATTTCTGAAGTTGAAAATGACTTTCAAAAAAATGTACTTAAGTAAATAGTTGGAGAAGGTAAGAGATGGCAAGAATACAATTCTGGAAGTATTTATGTATAGAAATCAAAGATTTTCACACTGAATTCAATAAACTAGTTTTATAGGGCTCTAAATTTGGAGTTTGTTATACAAAATTGGGAGGCAGAAGCAAATTTTGCAGGATTTTAAATGACTCTGTGTAACAAAGAGCGTGATCACTTTTCAGAGGGAAAAAAAAAATCTGTGTATGTCTTACAGCTTCGTATAATAAAATTACAAATGGGAGATGAGATGGGATGTTTAATTCCCAGATTGGGTAGATTTAAAAAAAGGTCATTTAGGTTAAAAGAAATGTGTTCTCTCCTTGGCCTGGGGTGTAAATCAGTGCAGCTCCACTGAAAGCACCAAAATTAAGAAGATGGATACAGGGAGGACCTGACCTATATTTTTTTGTTGCATCGAAAGGAATCACAGGAGATTTACTCTCATCCCACAGTGCTTATGAAGGCACTTTGAACCTTTTGTCCTTTTAGGTTTTGAGTTAAAGCAAATATTTTTTGAAAGGCAAAGTTATCACATGACAGATGCCTACAATTTCCAGTGGGGTGATGTGAGATTTGGGGTATATCCCCAAGAGAAATTTCAGAGAGGATATTTTGGGTTCTCACATGTCCCTGACTTTCTGCCTTTGCTGTTACAAAAGGGCTCATTCAACATGGGAGTGTTCAGGCTGCAGATGTAAATCTGCATTTTTTCTTCAGCTCTGCAAAGGATTCCTTTCTCTCAGCAATGTGTAATTGGGGCTTTTACAGCTATTCCCACACCCCACATCCCCCCCCTCAACTTTCTGCCCAGCAAACTCCTGCTTTTCACCTTCAGTCTGACTTTGTAATCCATGGTTGGTTTCAAATCAGCCTTTCAGCATGGTAATGAATGGATTAACTTTCTGCTTTCTGATGAGTAGTAGGAAAAATGTTTCTGAATTATCAAAAAATAATTGGAATTAAAATTATAAATGGTTTCTACAAGGGAAGTTTTTGTAATTAGTTGAATCCGTATGATGGAAGCTATTATAAATAACAAAAAAAATGTGTTTACCTAATCACTGGGAAAGTGCACATTAGCTCTCTAATTAGAAGTCCCTCATGGCTCTACTACAAACTTTGGAGATAAAGTAATTTGTTTCATGCTTCCTTTAGCAGGCAAAGGAAACTCCATCAGTTCCATTTGTGCATGTCCACAACTGGGGAGGCGGATGAGAATTAACATTTATTCCTCCCAGCAGGTCCCTGTGAGTCCCCAGGCACTGTGACTCCCCAGCACCTTGTCCCACAGATCCCCAGAGCCAAACCAGTCTGTACCATTCCAGCCAGTGCCAACCCACTGGGGTGCCACTGGAGGGACAGTGGCAGCTTGTAAGGCTGAAGCAGGTTCAAGCACACCTGGATGCAGAGGGATGAGATGGAGCAAAGCCATGGCTGCTGTTCTTACACATTAGAGCAGCTTTTATTTAATATATTTGACCTGCTTTTTGAATAGTGAACACAGATTTATCCTTGTCGTGCTAAATAGCTATTTGGACCTGCTTTGTTAAACTGAGCGAAAATGAAGATTTTATTACAGTTACAGAGATAAATTCATAATGTGAGGGTTGTTTTTTTCCAGGGTCCAGTTTGTATGAAAATCCTCTTAAAGGACTGAAAACAGGAAACACTATTCAACACATGAAAACACCCTTTAACATTTAAAAATATATGACCTGTTTTATCTTCTTAAGAAAATCTCTTCGCTAGAGACATTTGCCATGGGACCAAATTGTGCAAAGGGAGTTATGCTGCATTTCACAGAGAGCCTGGCAATTAAAGTTGCTGCTCTGCTGTGACTGCCATCACACCAGAGCACAAAAATCTGCCATGCTTGGAGGCAACCACACAGAGAAGTGCTAATGCCTCTTTTCTTTAATGTCACCTAGTGGGTAGGCAAGCAGAAGAAGTGTGTGATTGATGATGACTTCTCTTTTCCAGAATCTCAGAATCAATTGAAATATTTACATTTTTGAGATAAGGAGAGGCAAAATACCTAGTTTTGGAAATGAAGGCATTAGAAGTTGCTTGTGTAAAGACTCATAGGGATTAGCAGCCCCCATGGGGCTGTTTTCTTTGTCTCCACTCCTTTCTCAACCTGCTCCCCACCACACATGTCCATGCAGGCTCTTTCCCACCCTCCATGCATAACTCTTTTGGATGCAGAAGCAGAGTTAACTGGCAGGAAGACCGGCACCACTGGGAAAACTGCTTGGCTCTGCCTACACAGGACATGGAAACACAGAATCCCTCTCCAGTAAAATAAGGAACAGCAACCAGAAGCCAATGCCCAGGAGCTCTGCTCCTGCTCCAGGCACTTTGAAACCAACAGAAGAGGTTTTACTGAGCAGGAAAGAGTCCCCCTGCCCTAAAGCACCACTGATAGGATGTTACTCAGGAGGACACAACACCATCAACCCGTGACAGAGAGCTGGCTGACACATACACCTTCTTTTTGCTACTAACTACTTTAGGAAGTTTGGGTACATTTTTTAGAATGGTAGTATGAGAAATAGTACAACAGAATAGTCTGGGTTGGAAGGGACCTTTGGGAAAGCCCAAAGCCCCTGCAATGAGCAGCGACATCTTCAACTAGAACAGGTTGCTCAGAGCCCCATCCAGTCTGACCTTGAATCTTTGACTTCTCTGAAAATGTGCACGGTGATGCAAATGGCAAACATGAATGGTAAATACCATTTTGCCTTGTTTTAATAATGCTACTGGTTGTGGGCAGCAACTGCACCTCAGTTCCCAGCAACTGAGGATGTAGGGCTGTTGCATACAAAATACACTTGTTACTTTGCAAGTCTGGGCAGAGATGTAGGTGCCCCAAATTACTGAAAATCTGAATAAGTTGCTCAGGCTCTTACCTCGACATAGGAGGCAAATACCATGAAATCAATTTCTGTGCCCAATTTACTCTCAGTGACACTTGCACACATTTTAAAGGGCAATTTGTCATTTTGCTCCAGTTGTCACGTTATTTCAGGTCATGGGACCATCAAGTCAAAACATGGGTTTGACCCTCTGCTCCACAGTCCAGGAATGGAAAGTCAAAACACCCATTTTTTTTTTACCCCAGAAGAGAAGCCATAAGTCATAAATAAAAGTAGATAGAGTGGGCAAATCAATCCTGGTTTTCTGCCACCTTAAGCCCACTCTGTTGTAAGCAGCTCCTTTATTATCCCACAGCCTGTGGTGGGAAAAGACTGTTTCATGGCCAGGGAAAACATGATGTGCCTCACAGCCAGGGAGGTGCAACATGTACCCTCTGGGTAATTTATCCACCTCCTTGTTTAGGCAGAACCACAGCCTGAAACAGCAGCAGCAGTAAATGGGTACAGGAAAGAGTGACAGGATGATATTTGGTGATATACTGAGCAATTGGGGACGTAGGAAGCATAAAAGCAAAGGAGTAAGATGGTACTAAATGCAGTCCCATGAGACAAAGTGATAGAGACAAAACAGTAAAAAATATATCTACATAAACCAAATAAAACCATGATGCAAGTGGAGGGAGGTAAGGGGGGCAGAACAGAGCAGCTCTTGCCTGGGGCAGGGGATAGGATGTGGGGAGCAGAGGAGGGTGAAGGGCACAAAATCTAAAGCAGGTGGATGAGCCCACATAACCTTCCTGAGGGTGGGTGGGGTGCTCACTCCTGTTTTCAACCTTCATGAGAGGAGTGTGGAGGGGATTAAGTTCTGTGGAGCAACAACACAGTGCAGCCATTGCTCAGCTGCAGCCAGAGGAACCTCATTTATCTGTCCCAAACTCAGCACTTGCATTTTTCCACATCTGAAGGCAGTTTTTATGTCCCAGTTTGGTCACTCCCCTGGAGCCCCTGTGTACAATGCACATGGGAACCCACTGCTGGAAAACCTATCCCAGAGCCCTGCCACATCCTTTCCAGCCAGGACTTGTCCCTGCAAGGTCCCTCCCACCCTCACAGGAGGTCATCCATCAGCCAGTGGCAAACAGTGACCAGGATGCTCTGTAAGGAGAGTCCCCAGGGGTGAGTGATGCAAAATACCCTGTGTTCCAGCAAGGGCTTTAAAAAAATACACCAGTTCTTGTGAATCATGTTTTATATACAGGTAAAGTTATACATATAAAATTACTGTTACTCGTTAGTGAACTCCTTTAACAATCAATTGCTAATTAAGTTCCAGTGCCCTACTAGATCTAAAGCAAATCCCTTTCTGAGACACTAGAAGTGCAGCCAATAGCATTTATTGATTATGCATGTCAGAGGCACTGGGCAGGGAAAGGGGCCCCCTTTTACCTGCCCCTTCAGAAGCAGGATCCGAAAAACAGAAATCAAAATTACCAGAATAATTTGTTATCACCTAAATCCTTTGACTCTGCATGTGAACACATTTTCTATAGGAATAAACATACCAGGAGATGTCTGGTGCCAACCCAGACCAACACAGAGGCAGAAACAAATCAGTGCAATACTAATAAACACAGAAAAGCTGCTCCCATTCAACAGCTCTTGACATTTTGCTGGAACAGGTGTTCCAGTGAAATATAATGTACAATGTTGGCTTTTACCAAGAGAGATTTGTCCCTAAAACCCTTGGTCATGCAAGTTCTTCCAGAGCCTGAACAAGGTCTACTTGAGGCCTCAGCCTGCAGCCAAATCTGGGTGACCTTCCTGTTGAGACCTGCTTTGTTTTGCTGGGCTGCTACTTGCCATTTACATATTAAAACCATAAATTCCTTCGCCAACAAGAAACAAAGCTCCTCACATATCTTTTTTTAAATTACAAATCTCGCACTTAGAGCAATTTAAAACTGACTTACAGTTACTCTCTCACTGCTATCAATCAGAGATGCACTTCAATTCCCCAGTGCTCCAGGGACTCAGTAGGTTAGAAAAAGCAAATAGGAAAATAGAACGAATATTTTATTTTTGTTATTCATTGCAATTGCCTGAAAGCAGACCATGAAATCTGCTAAAAGTAATAGGAACTGGCTGCCCTTTTAATATACCCTTTTTAAAGGTGTCTATTAGGAGTCCAGAACACAGTTCAATGTTCATTACAGCAGCATGCCTCGAGTTTATTGAAGCCCAGATTTCATGTGTCAGACTTTATGCACTTTCTTGGGCATGTTTTACTTTGGTCCTTCGAGCACTGGGGGCTGTGTGAACATGTATGTGGGTGTGAGCACGGGCAGAGGGGGAGTCCCCACTCAAAAGCTCATTAGAATCTCTGTGTTTTGTACCTGTGTGCCACCACCTGTAGCTCTGGGGCCACCAGAAACCCAACAAGTACCCAGTAACCTGGGCATAAGCCACAGTTTTCAGCCAGCATCTTATTAGTGAAATTTTCCTGAAATTAACCTTTTTTTTCCTTTATATATTTTCTTTCAAAAGCCCAGCTGTGCAAAACCATTAAAACCATCAAAACCATCACTGATGCCCCAGGCAAGCCTTTATTTTTTTTTTTTCTTAATTTCTACAGCAGGAGGTGATTACTGACAGAAGTTCTCTCATTCTTCCTGAAAATCAACCCCAAGTTTCCCATTTGCCTCTGGGCATGACTTTCCCAGCCTGAGAGCCTGTCATCTGATAAGGACAGAAAGAAGAATCTGGTACTCAGAATATGGGAAGAAGAAGAAACACCTTAGTCAGTGTTTAATCCACTACTGCAAAGACAGTGTTAGATCATTGGCTTGTAAACAATGTAAAATCTCACATATCTTCTCCTGTTTTCACAAGTAAAAAAAATACACTCAGTGTCTTGGTTTTCAGTTTATCCTTGTATTGAATTGTTTTCCCTTCATCAAACTAGAGAATGATCTGCCTTGTAATGTGATTTTATGGGACTCCTCGGGGTGCTGGCCAGTAACAGGGAGATGCCAAGAGGTGTGTGGCTGAGATAAACCAAGGTGTCCTTAAATCCTGACCAAAAAATGACAGACTGGGAAAAGATTTATCTTTAGTGCTGGGAATGTGTCCCAGCCAACTCCACCAAGGGCAGGTGGGTGCTGAAAACACCTTCCTGAGGGTGTGGGAAGTCAGAACCCCTGAGGAAGCAAAACAACAGGAATAAACTCCAAGTCCCGGGGTGCGACTTTCTCATTCTCAGGAGGATGGAGCCAGAGCTGAAGGTGACTCTGAGCCCAAACTGCTGACATCTGAGCAGTCTCCCAAACTGCAAGGGCAGAAACACCTCCAGCCTTTCTGTCCCTGCAGGGGGGACCCTGATGAAGGGGCAGAGATGCCACAGAGACACCTGCAGCTGAGGAGGGCTGCAGGTCCCTTCCCTCACACCAACCACCCTCACTGTGCCTGCTGTAAGTAATCCAGAGAAATAAAAAACAAAGCAATCTTGCCTCATTCCACCTGATACAGGGGGAAAAAAAGGCAAATTAGCTGCCTTTGAGCAACAATTAGGAAGCAGAACATTTCTCTGGGCACTGCTACAGAAGTAGATCATCCCTCAGAGCAGAAGCCATAATAGCTTTTGAATCATTATAAGCACAGCACATTGAAGCAACAGTGATTTGCACTGAAAATAATCTCAGCAAGGCAGGGAAAACAGTATTTATGTAAATAAACTAACCTTGGTGTTTGGATACATTTGTATTGCACAAAGGTTTTGTTTGTCTACACCAGAGGAACTTCATATCAGAGAGAGAAAATAAGAACAAAAAGGATTAAAGGACTTCAAGAATTTTAATATTTCACTTTCATTTGGCGGACACCTATTTTCCACAATCTGATACTGGATGCAAACAGTCACAGCCAAATTCAATTCTGTGTTTACCAATGCAATTCCAGGTTGATATCAAACCATCACATTTACTCAAATCTAATGAAAACTGCACATCAATCACAATGCCTGTGTCAGAACCAGAGCTGGGAATATTTTAGAAAAAGCTCTGAGAAATTGCCACTCAGAAAAAAAAAGGTGGTTTTGAAGCCGTTTTTGACTCCTGTGAGACCCTGACACCATCCACAGCCACCTGTACTTCTGCAGCTGTTCAATAAAAAATGGGGGTTTATTTAAAAAGGAAGCAAAATAAGAAGGGACAAATTAAGAAAATAAAAAAGTCTAGTGGAAGAAGCAGGAGAGACGTGCAGCTCTGCAGGGCAGAGAGCTCAGAGAGCTCACCTAACTGCACTTCTGCCTTGTAAGACACCAACAAAACACGTAGTTCCAGAACTACCTGGTTAAATTAATGCAGCCCAGTTTTAAAGTTTGTTTGTCAAAGTCAACCAGAGGAACTACTTTCAGCTGAACTGCTCTTCCCCAGGGGATTCTCCTGCTCCAGTTTTCTTTGTTTTTACACTCAGTTTAACTCTTTAAGTTTTCCCTGCGGGAGAAGTGCCTGGATTTAAAAATACAGCTAGAGGGAACAAACAAAACCGTCCCATGGTGCCAACTGTACCAACAAAAAGCTGGATTCCTTATGTGGTGGTATCGTCTGTGGTACCTCACCTCTCTCACTGCTAGAAAAACAACCCAGGGTTGCAGTCAACAGCTTCACCAGTAAAGATGCAAATACACTCCTCGTGGAGAGTCATCTCCTGCCCAAGGCAACCCCAGTGGGACCTTCCCAGGCAGGTGAATTTATCAGGAGTGCTCAGCACATACATCACTGCTCGGCCTCGCAGCTCCAGCTCTGCTCACCTCTGAGAGCCTGGGCACAAATTAAGGTGTCCAGGCTAGCTTTGAATAATTTGTTTCCCACTGTCAAGAGTCCTTGATCGAGGTAGGAAAAAACAGTGCCAAGCAAGGCCAAGTCCTCACACAACTCTTATTTAATGTCCCTCACGCCACGGGGTTCCCGATGGACTGAGAGCCTGTGATGGATGAACCCGCAGCAGCTACTGTATCCATGGCAGAGTTCTCAGCCTTTATTCCAGAGACACTCAAAGGTCACTGACCTGCTGGCCCCGTGCCCTGAGCTTCACCAGGGAGGGACCATAACCCTTCTGTGCTTGGATCACAGCACAAAGTGCTTCAGCTCTGAAGAAAAGACACAGGGGTGGCCGTCTCGCTGTAAAGCACCTCAAGGAGGTGAAATGTGCTGGTCAAGAGTTGTTGGAATGATTGGCAACTTCACAGCACAGGGGGGATGTCAAATGTCCCAGCAGTTTTGGGGAGAATAAAGCAATGCATCAGCAGTGAATACTTCCAACAGAAGTAAAGGTGTGGTGGGCATTGCCCTTCTCCTGCACGTCTTATTTGAAGCATTGCAGATGCTGCCTTTGTGAACTCACTCATATTGAGTGGTAAGACAAGAGCCTGAGCACCACAGCCATGGAGCACATGGAGCCATGGAGCACTGCTCAGCAGCACATCAACACTTCCTCTGCCTCAGTAGCCCTGCTTTGGGGTCTTTGAACCCCACTGTGGCACTTTGCCAACAGACTGAGAGCATTTGCTCTGTCACAGGACATTCAATGACACCACTAAACCCTGGAGCACCCCCAGCCTGGCCTTGCACCACACAGAGATGCCAGAGGGCTCAGCAAGCACCAGGAGACACATCTCAGCTGCCTGCAGCTGCCAAAGCACTGCCAACCTGGACCCCTCTCATGCCATGGAATCCACAAAATCCTCTGTCAGAGTGACAGCACCTCACCACAAGGATGCACATCACAGCTGTGGAAGGTTGTGGAGAACCCTGCAGCAGAGGACCAACACAAAAGAGCAATTCTGCAGCCACAGCCATGCTCCAGACCTGTCTAGACTGCTCAGTGAGTGCTGCACTCAGGTGAGTGCAGGCTTGAAAAGCCACAACTGCAGCCAACAGGCTGCCACCCCACCAGGGGCTCACTCGTGCCATTGTCTCATTTTGCTGCCTATTATTTTCTCTCAGAGGGGGTTTGCAAATCCGAGGCAACTCTGTGTTATAAAATAAATTGAGTTCTTGCCTATCTACATAATAAATATTAAAACATCATCACTGCCATTTTAGGCTCGGAATGTTTGTGTAAGAACATCGTGCAGATGTGGTGAAAGGCTAATAAAGCGACACTAATTATCTAATCAATCTTTCTTAACCTTTGTCTTAGACACAACATAGTGCTTATGCTAAGCTTAGATCCATTTTTCAGGGTCTAAATAATGTTGTAATTATAGCTGTGATGTGTGGGTTCATTGGAAACTTCTCTTTAGATGTAACATTGTCAGTTTACACCGAAATCTGTCTATAAGCCATCTGCTGCAGAAACCGGTCATTATCAATTGCATCAATCTGTTCCCAAATATTGCAGATGCCAGCCACCAGGAACCATCTGTTAGTGTCAAAAAAGTAACAATTCAATAAGCAAACTATCTGGGGAGGAGGTGGGGAAATATGCTGCAATATTTGGCGCAAAAGGCAAACTTACTAATTGTTGCAGTTTTACTACTGACCTATAACTTCTTTCAGAACCATGCCAAGCTCATTGATTAGCCATCAGTGGGAGGGAGATTTCCAGAGACAGTAATAACCATCAGCAGTAATGGGAGTGGAGAACTGACACCTACTCCTGCTGTAACATATTGTCCTACAGTGTCCAACTGGTGCTGGCAGTGACTTCCCCAAAGTCACCAGTGCAGTTGGAACAGCACTGAATGATTACCCCTAGCAGTAGTTTAAATAAAGACAGTGTGTATAAATGGGCTGAGGGGGCATGTTTTCATTGGTTTATTCTAGTGAAATAAAGCAAACTCCACATCTCTCCCTCAAATGACCATCCCTTGCTGTGGCACTCACAACTGCTGGGACCACCTGGACCCCTCAAAACGAAACCCCCTTGAGCCCTCCTGTGACCTGACAAGGCACAGAGCTCCTGCAGAGGCAAAGTTTCACTGCAGCCCCACTTGGAAAAGGTGTTGGGCACCTGGCTGGGGGCTGACCTCGGGGCTGGGGGGGTCTGGGCCAGGACAGGATCTTCTCCAAAGCGACAGGAGTAGAAGAGATAAAAGTCATATTTTGGTCAAAACCCTTTTTGTCCTTCCTTTTATCATCTGTACATCTGTAAGTTTGCACATTAACCATCCAACTCAGACACTTAGATATTAATCATGGTAATGGCCATCTGACAATCACCGGCTTGCTCGTGCCTTCTAAACCCACCACCTCAACCAGGTTTGCTTGTTCCTAAGATGCCATGACAGCTAAAAAGTTCTGTGCAAAGAGAAGCAGAGGCTGAAAAGTAGGAAAATCAGATACAGCAGAGATGCTGACACTTAAGTACTGGCCAGAACTCATCTCCCTTGCTAACAATTACATTTTCCCTTTGCTTTCCCTGCCCACAGAGCAGCCTGCTTTGACAAGTACCTGGCAGATAAACATGTAATGCTGGAATAATAAAGCACAGAAGCTCAGTGTTAATGAACTACCCTTGCAGCAAGAGCAAAAAAAAGCCACATTTGTTTTCAGACACAACTTTCTCGAAAAAGAAAAATCCCAGTTCAGGTTCAGTTTGTAGGAGGATCCTACATTCAGAAAGTGCTTCCATTTGCAGTTTCTAATGGGCACTTCTCTTTGGATCAGATGTGTAATTGTTTAAGCAGTTATTCTCTGGGAAAGCTGCTTTGTCCATACAGCCAGCCTTGGGACTCTTTCACCTCAGCAATTTGGGTTGAATCCTTATCTGTCTCAATCTCATTTAAAAACACAATAAAAAAGACCAAACCGTTTTCTTCAGCCAGAACAGAAAGGCAGTATCTGCAAAACTACCCTACCAGCTAATCACCTTCTCCAGGCCTTGTAATTCCTTAAAGATATTCTGGTAGAGAAGCTGCCTTGTAAGATCACATAGAACTCCCCTTGCAATGGTTCCAGTTCAGGAAAGCACCCATCAACTTCCACATCTTGCAGGACTAATGCTGCTTCTTATGCCTATATATTCATATGCACATGTATTTATATAAACAGAGAAACAAATAAACAAATTAATAAGTATTTTCAAGAAAGTATCTGAAAGTACTACATTAACTATTGCTTACCCTGGCAAGCTACAATGGCTCTTCCCCTCTGACCTTCAAAGACATTTCCTTTGGGTACATATTCCCTATAAATCACAGCTGTAGAAGCCAATCTGGGGCTGATAAATGTTCAGGACAAGAGTGAGTGTTCTTCCTTGAGAAAGGAGCGTGGAGGATGGGCAAGATGAACAAGGGAGTGGATTCACAGGTTAGGGCTCCCAAAGCCCTAAGTGAATGTTCATCAGTGCTGTTGGGGGATGAAGAAATGCAAATATTATTCCAAGGAGGTGAGTGTTGCAACAAGCAGGCAGGAGGCAGTGGGAGAAGCTGATATTTGTCAACATTTTACAGGAATTGAAATAGCTGAGCCCTTTGCTGATAGAAGGAATTGGAAAAAATTAAAAGCTCAATATTCATATGCTGTGCTGCGAATGCCATACCTGTGTGGGATTATTACAAATGGATTTGGCTGTGCTTGGTGTTTTCAATTGGGTGTTTATAATAAAGGGTAACTAAACTCTCTTACTCACAGCTGAACATCAGCATGCAGACCTGCAAAGATAACTGACCTTTTTGAATGTTAATTATCTTTAAAAGGCCTGTTTGCCCAGAACTGTCTGAACCAGCTGTAACCAGCCAACAGGGTCACTGAGGAGAAATGATGGATGTCATGAGGAGTCATTTGATATCCATTAAAAGGGAGGAAAGTCATTAAAATATATCGGGCCCAGGGACCTTATGAAACAAAGAGAAAGTAATTACTTTAGGCTCAGATTTACCTGCCTGGACTAATCAATAAAAAGACACCCTGAAAAGGAGAGAGGGAGTAGAAAGAACACATTTTGACATGTCTGTGAGGAACATCTGTCACCAGGGCAGAGGAAAAGGTCAATGTGCCTGCCTGGGTGCTGCTGCTCCAGCTGCACCCAGCAAGGGGAGAGGGGCTTCTCTGGGCAGCAGGAGCCAAAATCCGCCTTTTTAGAGACATCATGGGTCAGAAGGACTGTGTCAGCACACCCTCAGCCCAGTCCTGGCTTTGGTTACTGGGTGACCTTGGGGCTGTCACTTCAAAGATGGTCAGGTTGTGTTATCAAAGCAGATGGAGCTCCCAGAGCAGGTGCCCCTGCTTTGCTGTCACTGTGTGTGGATATCAGCTCTCCTCACAGGGGCTGGGCTGGGGGTGGCAGAGCATTTCTGAAGCTTAAAGCTCATCATCTTCAGCATCTCAGTGGCTGTGTGAAAGCAACCAAGCTGCTTTTTCAGCGCGGCAGTAAAGATTAGTTTTGCAAAAATTCCCTGGATTATGCATCATCTTCTGGGGCTCTCTGTGGCCAGATGCTCAGGGGCAGCAGGATTCAAGGCCTCACGAAAGTTTGCTGGCTTTTTAACACCCTGATGGGCACCAAGCTCTTTGAAAAACCCAATCCCACCTAATCTCTTTTAAAATGGAACACCAATTTACTTTTCCACCAGCATATGTGCAAATTAGCTCAGCTATGGAAGATGAGCAGGAAGGCTTAGGCACAGAATTGCCACGGGCATCTCGTGCCCCAGAAGTGATGCTGTCCTGCCTCCTCTGCAATCACTGGGCATTTCAGCACCTTTTTCTCCAAAAGCAAAGTTTCTGATTTTATTCACAGTGGAAATCACTCTGATTTTTGCAAAACCAAGAATCCTCCGAGCCACTTCACAGAACTCCATGTATCTTCCAAAATGAGACATCCTAAAAACCCACCAGTTAATTTTGTTTCATTACTCATTCTAATTAAAAGCTTTGTCAAGGGAATCTATTGCCTTTTTTTTCTATTTTCTGCTCTGATGTTGCAGTCCTTGACATTACTCTGTGGTCTGTGAAGACACAATATTAATGCCTCCCATTCTAGAAAAATATATTGAGTCTGCTCTACTATTTTGACCTTTTCAGTACATTGTATTTTGATTAACTGGCCAGCTGGCTTCTGCCCCACAGGTTTGCAAGGCTACAGAGGGACAGAGAGGTGGGAAAGCTACCAAATCACATTTCTGATCCCCAGGAGAGTTAAAGGGATGTGATAAAACACTGCTATCTCACAGCCTGGCTGAGGCACAAGCACACATGTAGAGGAGAATGCTGGAAACCAGAACCAAAAGGCCCCACTGCCACCACAAACACCTTTTCCCTCTTGCTATTCTGTATCTCTTTCTCTCAATAGCCTCTACCAGAGCTGCCTTTCCCAAGAGCCAATTAATTCGAGTCACAAATATCTGCCCTGAATTCTTGCAGGTAATTAGCACCACAGGTTATCAACAGGAAGCTGGTACCCACAGGCACTTCAGATAATTGTGTTTCAATATTGGCACATTTCTGCCTACCACAAAAGGTCACTTCAGTTTCTCTTCTCTATTTTCTCCCTCTCTTTTGCTAAATGAATGAAAAATCGTTATCATTATTTTGAATGCTCCAAACAGCTGGCAAATGCTTTGGGCATTACAGGACGGACATGAGTGACGTGGGTACTTCAGGTGGTTGCAAAATTATTATTTTCTAATCCTTGGTTTCAGATATAACCCTCCTCAGCTCACCAGTGAATGGAAAAAGAGCCCAAAATCTAGTTAAATACTCATGCTTCTGAATTCATTTCAAAGAAAAGCAATGGAAAGAATACATAATTATGATGTAGCACAACTGTTGGTCACTTTAACCAGCATCTGCAATTTAGGTAGAGCTGTATTTAGTACTGCACAAATTTGGAGGACTCTTTACCTGTTACAAGAAATTTTAGAGGGTAACCATTCATCTAATTATATGATAAATAGCTTCCACGGACTAAGTATTATACATGAAGGACTATGTAATTACTTTGTAAATATAGGATTATATCTGTCCTTGAAACAAGAAAACAAATTAAATCAGCCTTGCAAAATTGTACTCCCCACTCACAGTGAGTAATTCTATAGCAAAAATAGATTACAAATCATCATCTTCTTTGCAGAATGGTCACAGTAAGAGGACAGCTGGGATGGTTTTGTGGCAGGGCCAGACAACTTCAAGGCAAGGGTGTATTAAGTGTTAAATTTCAGCAACAACAAAACCTTCCCTGCAAGAAGTATTTGAGAGCGTGCAATAACTTCATAGTTGGCTTGGACTGCTGAATAAACCAGGTATTGGGAAAAAAATCCACATTTTTGCCCTGCTAAGTGAAAGTTATGAATCAGAAGCATCACTGCTGAGTGAATTTTGGGGGTTAAGAGGGAAAGCTGTGGCACCACAGCAAGAGAAAGCCAAATTTATCCCCACACAGAGAGGTTTGTACACACAGTTCTGTGACACTGCTCTGTCAGGTACCAGAAGGAATCAAAACAATCTTGCAAATTTGCTTTCTGAATTACTAAAGCCATGATCTCACATGGAGTGAGTGAACAACAGGAGTGCTCCGAGTTGCTTTGAGTTACTGCCTTTCTGTCATCGCTGCATTATTGCACTTAAGAGTTTCTTTATTGTGTCATTAAAATTAATGAATTCTTATAGACATGGAACTGATGGGTGGTATAACAGGGAACATTAAAATCGTGCTCTTGTTTCAATCCCTCAGGAAACCAGAAAGCTGACCATTAACTACTAAAGTCTGCAGAGACTGAGTGAAGAGACATCACTGCCCTTAAAAAAAATGAAAAGGGAAAAAAAGTGACACTATCTCAGTAAAAGAAAGTGCAGCCATAGTGCAATTCCCAGTTGCCTTCAGGAAATCAATACTCACTTCATGTGGCAGAAAACTTTTCCTTTAACCTTTACTCAAGGTACAACAGCACAATCGATCCCGGGGTTCAGTGACCTTTCCCAGTGACACACAGAGCCCAGGGTGCACTAGACTCTGCGTGTCCAGCCCCTGCTTGAATGTGCCCCCACAAGTGTCCTTGGGGGTACAATACACTCAACAACAGGATAACCGTGAAGAAGGGTCAAAACTTCTTGTTTACAGCACCCAAGAAACTCACTGCTTGCCTAAGGAAGCAACAGACCACTCAAACACAACAGATTTTTTTTCTTTCCTTTTTTTTTTTCTTTTTCCCCAAAAACTTGCTGTTCTAAGTCATGGAAAGGTTTATGCATGATCACCTCCTGCTGTGAAAAGCAGTCAGGTACTCTCTTCCTAAAGGAATGAAGCAAAATATAGGGACAGAAGGTCACCACAGCTCACCTACTTTGAATGAAGATTGTTTTGTTAAACCAAATTCTTTCTATTTTTAATGGGGTCATTGAGTCATTTAAGCTTTTATGTACCAAACATAAATGCTTCTCACTGCTGCCAACTGTCAAAGCAGAGTGAACATTATTCCCAACCTCATTCACACCTAAAACATCCAGCAGGAATCCTGCAAAGCAATGCCAACTGCACCTCAGTGTGGTTCACACCTCTGCTGCATCCCTGGGTAAAAACACTTGTGCCAAGAAGTTACTTGCTCCTTTACCACCAGATTCCCAGTAGCTGATCCAGGGAGAACCACCTCCTTGGCTTAAATTCAGCCAAAACTCTCTTCTGTCCAAGCATGAGAGTTTGTTTAAGCAACTAAAGTTTCAACTTTATTCAAAGTTTCAGCCTATTAATTTCGAAGTTCATATTCCCACACAATTCACAATCTCCTACAACCCTTGGTGGTGTAACTCAGACACAACATGCACACCCAGCAAAAGAGCTGAGCTCTGGACCCCCGTGCCCATCATGGGGTTTTTCCCAGTTACAGAGAGGGTGATGCTCTTGGCTCACACAGATATGATACGAGGAACTCAGTGGATGGTGGCAGTCTGTCTGTCCACATACCTGAGAGCTTCGGTTTGCTTTGCTTTTTAACTGATAATGCCAATTTGCAGTGTATTTACTGCCACCTCTAGCCCTGAGCACGTTCAGGGCACAGAGCAGTGTGGTCTGCAGGACACGCTGAACATTTGTGCAACAGTATCCTGGAGATGCTTAGGTGACAGGGATGTGGATGTATTGGCACATTGCTACAGTTACATGATTTTCTGTTCCCCAGCTCTGCACAAGGAGGGGTTTGGGTGTGGGTTACACTTCTTTCTGCCTCCTGAAATGTGTCGGGATGGATGTGCTGGTGACGGTTGCCTTAGAAACCAGCCGAAGTTATCGTGCCTGGCCGGGGCAGAGTCTCTCGTGTTGCCAAGAACAGGGAGGAAGCAAGGCAGGTACAAATGTTCTTGCTGAAAAGTGAAAGCTTTTTCTGCTCTGCGCACAGCAGGAACACCAGGGAATGACAGCAGCAGGAGCTCAGCATCCAGCTGAACCGGGGAGATGCAGCACCAAACTGCTGCCAGCCAGGGCCTGACCATCCCAGGAGGAGCCTTGTCTGTCTCCAGGCAGAGGAGAGGAGGGTTTTCCCTAAGTGAAGTTACAGTTCCTGTGCTTTGTTTGCTTCACAGGTGGGAGCAATGGCATAAATTCTGCCCTGCACTGCTGCCACCCTGCAGGCCCTTCCACCCCTTGGTAGCTCAGCCTGCCAGCTCCACTCCTCACCAGTACATTGGCACAGCAGCTCTGCACTTCCAGTGTCAGTGCAGCTGCCTGCAGAGCAGGAGAGGGTGGACTTCATCCCTCCACTGCTAATTGTGGCTCTGTTCTCACAAAGAGCACATTCCTTCATTTTCCTGCATCACTCAACAGGACCCTCAGCTTGGGTCCTGGTCTCCATCACCCCAACACTGCTGCTGCAAAGCCTTTCCATGGGGTGCCAGGGCCATGGCAGCTGGTGCCTTTGGAAGCAGCCAGCTCCCTCTGTTTTTGCTTTGCCATCTCAACCTTACCCTGGCAGTGGGTGAGAGGTGCTGCCTGTTCCCACCTCACCAAGGCCAACCCCCTGCCAAGAGGGTCGCCAGCGACAGAGCAACAACTCCAACAGAAACAAGGACCCAAGTACTTCATCCTGCCAATGAAATATCTTGTATGTTGTTGTTTTTTTTCCTTAACCAATAAAAAAAACCATTTAATTGAATTAAGCAAGTTTCCTTCCATTTTTATGTGTAAACACAAATGACACGTAACGGCTGCAGATCGCTCTCTTGATGTTTATATGAAGTGATCTACATATGCAAAGGCTACAGCTATGATCATTTGTATTTTAATTACCAGCAGTGTTCTGTTAATTTCAAGCTCTACTAGAAACACACAAAAATCAATGTTTGATAAATGGGAAAAAGCTTCAACGGGTCAGGAGAATTATTTCTGCGCTTTTGCAAACTGTGCAAGAGAAGTAAACAAAGATATTGGGAGCTATTTACAGAAACATATTTGACACTATCCCTTTAAAAACAGGTTTAAAAATTACATGCATTTATGCCGAAACTTTCCCAAGATATTTGAAATCATATTCATTATTTTTTCAGGCAGAGGGAGAGTGGGGAAGGAAGGAGTAAGAAAATATACAAATATTTGAAAGCCAACTTTAGGATGTATTTAAATCCTTTTCAAATGCAGTCTAAAGGTCTGCAGTCTGTGCAACCACTGCCTTCAGTGACATTTTTGGCAGTTCAGTGCAGTATTCAAAATCCATTTAATGCTATGAAAAGGAGCAGCCTTTTTCATGAATTCTGATTTATTTAATATTGAATCCAAGTCTAACATGGCACGGAAGCAGCAAAAAATAAACTCAAAGCAACAGTCAAACTTCCTTTTCGCTTTGACAGGTGAACAAGCAGTTATTACATCTCTGCAGAGCCCCTTCCAGACGTCGTGGAGCTGAGTTTCCCTATTAAGAAATGCAATTTCACTTGGGTGCTGCAACAGCAAAATATGACATGTCAGGTCATGGCTAACAATGGAGATGTGAATGTGAACATAGATATAACTAATTTCTTTTTTTCTTTTTTTTTTTTTTTAAGTGCAGCAGCAATAAAAATGGAAATCAAGTCCAAAGCTGGAGTTGCTGCCAAGCCTTGGCCAGCGCTGCGTGGTGCCAGTGGCCACAGCCCAAATGGGCACCTTGGGCACCGCTGCCTCAGCCCAGCCCAGCCCTGAGGAGATGGGCAATGGCAATAACTGAGCATCCTGCCCTCCAGTGCTGGTCAGAGCACGTGGGGGGCACAGTGGGGGCACGACCATGCCTGGTACCTTTGCTTTATGAAGGGTCAGGGACACTACCAGAACACAATGTTATTATTTTTAGGGCAGGCAGCTTTTTCCAACAGCACGTGCTGCAGCTCTTTAGAATCACAGAATTAAGTTAGAAAAGACCTTTAAGATTAAGATCCTTTAAGAGTGTTGAGTTCATAAAGCCAGCACTGAAAAGTCCACCAAGGCCAGACAGTTCCTGGGTTGACAGCTCAGCAGCAGCCCAGGGTGCAATGACACCAGCAGCCAAGGGATGCCAAAGCGTAGGAAGTGACAAAGAGCTTCCTCCTCTGCAGGAGAAAGAGCTCACCCCATGATGAAGAGAAAAGGCTGATTGATTTATCTTGATATCCTTTAATGAAACTACAGAATGAATGCAGGCCAGGGTAGGGATATCAAATAAAGCAATTATTAGATCCATAAAACAAGCAACCAGATATATTGAGCTGAGCTCCCAAAATTAAGATGCCAACAACAGACAATTACTTATCCTGGCTTTTCTCTGAGGTTGAATTAAGGATAGTTAACTTCACCAATGACATTAGTTACTTGAAATGGTGAGGATGACTGATGTCCTGGAAGTAAATTCATTTTACTAATTCACATTCATCTAATCTATGAATGTGTTTTGCTAACTTTTGATCAGGAACAAGTCCCCTCTTCCTCAGTGGAGAAGGACAAACCCCCAGACGAAGCAGGGCAGCAAAGTCAGCTGTAGATCTGACCCAGAGAATTTGCACTGCATTTTTCCTGTATGGATATTGCTAACAAGTAAGGCCTGTGCAGGAAAGGGATTCCAATACAAAAGCAATAAAAAGGGTCCCTGTGGTGGCTTGGCAAACGTTTGTTTGAACGAGTTCATATCGACAGCATTTGTACCAGCTCTGTATTTTCCCTCCTCAGGTGTTCATGTAACTGTGATTTAACCAAATATCCCTGCAAATGTGCTCCCCTAGCTCCTACAGCAAACTTGGAATTAGCAACCCCATGGTAGGGAAGGAAGGGCTGCAGTGGAGCCAGGAATCACCAAACCACAGCTCCTGTTTCAGATTGAACCCATCAAACAGCCAACCATGGCACAAACCCAGACTGCAGCTGACTTAGGGACACTCATAAAGAGAAAAGGCTGAATTTGTCAGGGAGGGAGCTGTTAGAAAGTATTTGCTCGTCTGGGTTCTGTAGTTTGAAGGTGAGAGAGAACAGGGTTCCATCCAAAGGAGGGTTGCACCTACGAAGCCCAGAGTCCAGGGAGCAGTGCCTGGGGCCAGTCCTGCATTTTCCTATTGCCACAGAGGTGCCTCCATCCTCATCTCCTGCAGGACATCCCACCCCCAGCAAAGCTGCACTGGCCTACTCAGGACTGAGCCTGGTGTTCAGAATAAGAGGAGCTGTGCAAGGAAAGTACAGATCAAGTCACGCTTGCTGGACAAATTCAGGTCCTGAGGCTACAAACTACTTAATGTGATAGGAGTGTGAGTTGTGAAGCTTTTTCTCAAAAGACATTTTTCCTGCTCAGATCAAAGCACCAGCTAGTCCCATGCTAGCCAGGGAAGGGAAGCAATTGCTGACTGTCAGCTCCCTTGCATCCCCTCCCCTCTGCTCTTCCTGCAGAGGACACCAAGTTACAACCCTAATTTAAAAATGCTCATCTCACTTGCCTCTTCCATCAAAGGCAGCTTACAGATGATGTTCCTGCAACATTGCCATAAGCACACCCAGTTGCTGATCACATGGAAGAGGCAGGGGCAGAGCAAAATGGAGAAATATCTTAAATAATAATAATAGTTAAAAGGATGGTTGGGAAATAGTTGTTTGAGACTGAACAGAGTCGACTTGAAAACTAGGCAGAGGACTGGGAAAAAGACTGCTTCATTTTCTCTCCTCAAGGTTATATTCCTCTGTATTTTATCTACCACCATTGTAATTCTGTTTCTAAACCTAATAAATTTCCCACAGAAGCCCTATTGTTTCTCAAACCTGTGACTGCTGATTCAGGGAACTGTCATGTTTTTCCATGCCAGCGTTGGTTCACACCGTACTAAAAAAAGCAAGATAAGGACTAGAAAATAAAAGGCAGCTTTGTGCTTTTACCCAAAAGAAAGAGGCAGCTTAGGGGGAGTTGACAGACTTATTTTGCTGATCATCAGTCTCTGCAATAGACTCTGTGACCAACTAATGGAATGCAGGCTGTAAGAACCATGGTTCCACAAGAAATCTGACCTCTCCTACACTGAAACATAAGTGGGGTCTAGTTCTCCCCATCAGGATTCCAGTTCACCCCTGTGGATTGCTGAGTGTCTGTGCTGTACTGCCCAGGCTGAGCATCCACCCAAATGTGGTAAGAACACAACAGGCACCTCTGCACTGCCCCAAGGACCATGGCACACATTCCCACTAGTGATGTGACACTTCCAGACCAGAAAAAGGGAGTTGTTTTCTTTCCTTCTAGCTTTGAAACGGATGCCACTTTTATATCAGTAAGAGTTTTATTTCCTTTTGTGAGCAGAAAACAAGATCCTCTCTGACATTGCCCAAAGGGAAAGCCTGGACCCCCATGACATCCCAGCTCCTGACACTGCAGCATCATTTCAAAGCACACAGCACTCCAGGCTACTCTGCCTCTGGGCTTCCTTCAAAGCCTACCAGGAGAGTTTTAGCAAAAATGCTGGGTGTTTTTTGATCCTGGCATCTGTTCAGCAGTAAGTGGTGTGACACCACCAAATTTGGTTATTTTGCCATCCAGAGTCAGACAGTTGCACCCCTGGTCCCACGAGACATCTTTCCACAGGCAGCCCCACCTGCCCCCTGACACTCCTGCCATTCCTTCTGGTCACATTTTCCTTTTAAAAAAAAAAAGCCTTGATATAGTCAAGCTTCAAACATTTGTTTTCACTGGTTCTTTTTCTCTTGGGTCTGTTCTTTACGTGCTTCTCTCCCCTGAACTCACCATGTGTCACCGTGCCAAGAGAAATAATAATTAACACACAAATATTCAGAGGGTGATAGGCTACACAACAAGATTGCTGTGTTTGTGCACATTTCCTTTTTCTGAGGTTATTTCTCTCATAACAGAAGTCTTGGAATTCTCTTTGAAGCTGTTTTAATTGGGGAAGAGCCAGCTCTTACCAGCTGTAAAAGCATCAATGTTTGCCACTGAAGAGGTGTCTTTTGATTTGGTTTGTCTGTTTGCTGATACAATTTGCAAAGTGCCCAACCTCATCCTAATTTGTTTATTGGCTCCTCTCAAGCAATGGCTACAAGTTAATTACAGCTTGCTTTTTGCAAGACAAAATCATGTGCTCAAACGTTTTTTATCATGATCAAATCCTTGGATTACTCTGTTGATTGTGACTGGGCTTAATCATGAAGAGTATTCCGATTCAGTAGGCAATTTCTCTGGTTTATCTTTGTGGTCACAAGCCTGGCAGAAAGTAAGGTGCAACCATTAAGTGTGCTTTGGGAGTGACATCTAATTTCTGTATGAGGTGTTCTCCATTTAAATCTACCACCACTTCTACTATTAAAAGAAGCAAGGCAGTAACTCAGCCTTTTTGTAATAATTTATAACCTCTCAGCAACCAGGACCATGTTACACAGAAACTGCTGCATGATTCAACTCCACCCCCATGGGCTCAACTTTTGTTGGCAGATTTGTCAATCATGTTTATGGGCTCTTTTCTGCCTCACAGTCAGGAATTCTCATCCTATTTTGATCTGTGTCATAAAAATGTACCAGGACTGATATACACCCAAGGACTTTCTGTTGATTTGTTTCCATCACACAAGCTATGTCTAATTTATTTATAACTTATCTCATTCTATTAGATCACTTTGTAATCATATTTAATTTAGATTTATTCCCGACAGTTCAGGCTGGCTCCAGGCATTTAATTAAATTTTGCCCTCTTAAGCCACTTAGTCAGTCTAGATTTTAAACATGATGTAGTTTTTCCTTGGACAGTGCTTTTCCATCCATAACCTTTGAATTGGTAATTTGTGCAGTTGCATCTCACATGACATTTTCAAGAACTCCTTTAAAACCTGGCCTTGATGCTCTGCAGTGCCAGCACACAGGGAAAAGCCCAGGGAGAGGAAGCCCAGCACCATCCAGCCCTGCTTTAATGGGAACTACACCACTTAGTCACCGTTTTACTGTGGATATTAACCTGAAACTGGAACCACCGAGTCAACCGTGGCAGAAGGGATGAGGTCAGAAGTAAAGATAATAAAGCTAATGAACTCTGCTGTTAGATTAAAAATTCAGTTTGGTTTTGAAGGTTTGAATTGAGAATTAAAATCCGTGTTTCATGAAATTTTGAGTAGAAAAATATTGAATACTCCTAGACTGCAATTCAATTCAAATTATTTCAATTCATGATTATTACCCCTTAGATGGATGTGAAAGTATTTAGAAAAAGTACAAAATATAGAACTGAAAATTAAGATTAGAAAATAACCTTAATTACAATTCCAATCTTTGTTTTTCTTCCCTGAATTTTATTAATAAGCAAAAAAACTTTGCATGAACAGAATTCTTAATAGTTTCTTAAGAATTCTTCTTCACTTGCTGATTACTGGAATTCTCTCCCACCTTCTGTTGGTATTGAAAAATTACAGTATTTCAGAGGACACACTTTGAATTTCCTTTTGTCCTGCAATTTGCCTCCCCTTTGTTCCTCACTGTTGAACAAAACCTTGCAAGCTTCACTTATGCTTCTTCTCCCTACTGCAAAATCCCCCCTATTAATTTTCTCCTGCTGCTCTATCAAGTTTGATATCATCAAAATGCAGGTAAGACATGACTCCTTAACAGCCACACACCTCTGCACACACTTCATTGTAGCCTGGAGTTCCTAAAGCACTTGGACAACCTGCCTGCTGCTTCCTTGTCCGTGCTCAGGGCAGAGCACACTGCAGGGACAGCTGGGCTAATCAGAATGCAAATCCAGTGATAAACTAGTCACTTGAACCCCACTAATATATCTTAATTTTTCACCCAGCAATGTGATATATGGTGCCAATATAATTCAATCTTCTTCCATTTTTCATGAGTTAAATAAATCACGCCGAGATAGAGCCCTTCAACCGCCGTATTTCACTCTGTGTGCAGATCTCCTTCAAAGGGATGCAGAGGAAACTCCTCATCCCACTTTATCAGCCCCAAGGAAGTTGAACCCGAGTAAACGTGGATCCCAGGAATCAGCAGGTTGATGGACACAGGCAGTCCCCCAGGGAAACATCCTGCCTCTGTGAGTTACTGTTTCAGGAGAGCACAAGGAGAACCTGTCCATGAGGAGCTTCCCTGCTGCTGCCAAAGCCCAGGCACTGGAATAAGAGTATTTATACCCCTCCCATAATTCTTGGCTTTCTTTTTAAAGCAGAGCAATTGTTTCAACCCTTCCTCCTCCAGCCCAACATATTCACAGCATCCACAGAAATGTCTGGACCATTTTAACATCAACATCTTGCCTTCAGCACTGCTGGGAAGGGGCAGCAAATGCTGCGAAGTGCATTCCCCCAGAATTGATTTCCAAAAGGCTGAAGAGGGCTCTGATTTGTCCTGTGGCCCAAATCACCACCTCACAAACCTGGGCCACCCAGGATTCCTGTAATGCTGTTACTGCTGCTAGATATAAGTTGTGTCTTGTGGCACCTCAGGCTGTTCGAATGAAAATATTGCAAAAATCTGATTTTCTTCTCACATTTTTCAGCACACGCAGAAAAGAGCAGAGGGACAATTCCCATGAATAAACATCCACTATTATAAGTAAAGATCACAGAATGAGCCTTTGGAGGTACAAGCACTATTGCTACCAGAGTAATCACTTGTAAATCCCAACTTTCATAGTGGTCACTATAGTTTAGGAATTATAAATTTATAAGAAATTTTTCTAGCATTCTATATCATAGCAATTTGTGATGATAAAAAAAAGTAGAAATCAAGAAAAATATATTTAATTTACTTGCTTTCTGTTTTCCCCTCTCTGTCAGAGGTCATTTTGCTGCAGAACAGTCACTCTCCCGCCTCTGTCAGAGCTGCTTTTGGTTGTTTTCCTGTCGTCGTTTGTTTTCAAAGCTGCTCTATAACCTTCTTATCAATGCATTTCTAATAATCTTAACAGACTTTTATCAAGGAAAACGATAGGTTTCCACTGTCAAGAGGCCTTTCTCTGAACCTCAAGTGCTGACATTTTTTTGACAATTTATCTAAAGTCAATTGTCTTCTATCGACTTTTTTCAGCTGCTTCCAGAATGACGACACTTTTTAGCTCTGACAGTTCATCTGGCTTTCAATGCTCTTTCTCTCTTTTGGTTTTTCCCTACCACACATAAATCTCGACAAAAAAACTCCCACTGTACTTTGCTAACAATGTCTCACTTCAAATGTGTTCCATTAATTTCTCTGATTCTGTTGCTCTCGCTGCCGTCAAAAACCAGAAACAACAAAATATTTTTACAAGCTTTTGAGGTTCTCATTTGAAAGCCAATTTAGGTGTGTTTTCAATATGTCAGCTTGTAGGACAGTGGCCTGTTACTTGCTCTCATTTCCCTTTGGGGATCACTAGAAGATGCTGGAGCAGGCCCATCAGCCACAGCTGCTTTGTACCCACTGAAGCCAGGGAGCATTGGCTGTGTCCCTTGAGCATCCTCAATCCCTTGGATCCATCCAATTCCTCACTCTCCAGCTGGTCGAAGGTCTGACTCTGCACCTTCTTTGTTGCCAGCTCATTACAAAGTCCCCTCGTGTTCAGCAGTGAGAGATGAAAGCATCGTTTACAGGCTTTGCTGAACTGGAACCACATGTCTATTTTCCTTCTGTAACAGACTTTTTTCTTCAATACAACTCCATTTTCCTACATGTTCTTTCATTCTTTATACACAAATGATTTGATCAAGCTTTACTCTGAATTCTCTGCAATACGGCGTTCCAAGATTTATTCCAGACTTATGTTGCTGCAATGTCATGTTAGGAAGCAAATTAAGTTTATTTTTATATCGCTTTCTTACAAAACTGTCTTTTCAGACAGGGATCTCTTCTTCCAAACACCCAGGTTTTTATTCTCTTTCCAGTTCCCATCACCCTTGACTCCCTTCGTTCCTTCTGTGCCTTCACATTTCGTTCCTCACGGACTAATGAGGTCCTTCCTTCAGAACATTCTTATAACACCCACACACCACAGGTTGGACACCAAAGCAGCTCAGATTTCCAGCCTCCCTGTCTCACACACTCTCACAAACCCAGAAGGTGCTTCAGAAGTCACTGGCCCAAGCCAGAATTCAGCATTCTGGGCTTGTAGCCTCTCACTGCTCCCCAGCCCAAGCAGTGGGGGGTTTGAACTGGGTCTTGATGCCAGACAAGAGAAGAAGGAAACTTTTTAACTTGTTAGATAATCTCTTCTACCCTTCTGAAACACTCTTCACCATTGCATTTCTTGGGAAGTTTGTGGCACATCTCAAACTCCTTGCAACCCCCTGCCATGGATTTGTGCCCATTGACTGTAGCTGTATCTACACTGGTAAGAAATCCCCCTCTGCTCCATAAAGGAGTTTTGAACTATCACTTGCACTTGCTAATTTTAAATTCATAGTCTGTCACCACTGAAAAACCTTCTTCAGCAACTTCTGCCACGTATGTTCTTAGCTATTACATCAAACCCTCCTCTGCTACCAAAGAACAGAACAAATAAATTCTAATCACATGTACAAACCTCCTTCCAATATTTGCTAAGCACTAAATCAACTCTTTATCTTTTCTCTTATTATTTCCCAGCATACTCTTAAAGCTCAAGAGAGCCAGAAAATGAGAGGAAAAGTGCAGAGAGTGCTAAAAGAAAGGGGGGGCGGGGGGGAAATACAGACTTTTTATTCAAGGCAGAAATCAGAGATTTGAGTGATGGCTGACAACAGGCTGGTTGTGTTTAGGATGAGGAACCCAGCACTAGATTTGATTTTCATTAAAGTCTGAAGTTGATAACTAGACCACAGCCTTAAGAAATATATTAGGTGAAAAGGTTTATTATTATCAAAGCAGAAAATGTGTAGGAATTTTAAGTAAGAGTTGTAAGACAGAGAAGAGACTCTGTCTTTTCTTCACATAGATCTGCTTGGCATGTGCTGGCACAGCCTCCTTCCAATTTAATCTTCCCTAGGTTTTCATTGTTACTTACTTATGGCACAGTTACAACCTTAAAAAATTCAAGAAACAGATTCAGGATGGAATTTTTCTGCACCTCCAGATGACTTAGGACCACAAGTCTCTTTGGTTTTTGATGGCAAAGGTGACCATAAGCGCGTATGAAATCTTTAATCTGTCAGAATTAGAGGCAGCAGAAGGAGTGTGGCTGTAGTGGGTGAAAAATGTCGTAGCAACACTGGAAGTAAAGGTACTCCCTTGCTCTCAGAGCCACATTAGCCTCAACCAGAGGCAAACTGCCTTTGCTTGCCCACAGCTCAGCTAAACGCCTCCAGGAGCAGAGCTGGGGAAAGAAAAAGAGGTGGCCCCAAAGCCACTACAGAAGCAATCAAGTGAGAGTTGAAAGCCTCTGTTGGCAGACTGCAAAGTCAGAGAGAAATGAGATCTTGGAAATACACAAAGCCAACGTGAACATAAAAGCTTTCTTCCTTACAAAAAGAATAAAAATAAAAAAAAAAAAATCAAGAAGCCCCACGCAAGTGCAGTCTCAGCATTCAGTGTGCAGCTGCTCACGGACACACAGATACTTTTGCCTTTCCAGCTCCGAATCTGAATCTTGCATAGGAGAATATATTTAATCTGCATTGCCAAATGTATTGCTGTAAATAGGATACAAAGCTGTGAGGAACATATAATACTACCAAGAGGACTCCTTTATTTTATCTGAACCATTCTTTGTGGTTTTCATAATTTTCCCAACTGAACCCCACCAGCATTCTGCATCGCACGAGGATTAACAAACCCATAGTGGGTTCCTGAAATGTTTGGAAAAGAAGTTCACATAAACTGCATGTTCCCAGTATTATAAAATGGAAACTAGACAGAGTGGGAAGGTACATGTGCTACAGGGGGCTATGGATGGGAGCAGAACCCATAGTCCTGTACTGGAGAGCACCGGTAATCCCACACATCCTGCACAAAAGGTACATGAGAGGACACATTTATGGACAGAAAAGGAGGATGCTACTAATTAGAGGGTGCAAGGGACCTCTAGAGCAAGAATGATAAACTGAATTAAGGGTGTTGTGAATGAGGAGTGGTCCCAAAGCACCCAGTGGTGTGGGAAAGTAGTCCTCATGCTTATATTCTGCTGCCCATATTTGTTATGATCTTTTGGTTCTTTAAATTCAGATTTCATATATATTATCACATAACCTTTTAATGAGCAAACAAGCTTACTCTGGGAAGCTAAGCAGCCAAATCCTGCTAATTCCTGCTAATAACTGAGATTCCATTACAAGTTGCTGAAGCTAAAAAAATTAGTCAGTAAACAAACAAATAAGACAAGCTGAAAAACAGAGTATCACAAGCTGTTCTTTAGGGGAGTTCAATGGCTTGTAGTTACTTGTGGAAAGCAGACAAGTAATTTTCTACTCTGTCTCACCTGATGGTCAGAGGGAAGGGGGAGGACAGAGCCAGTAACTCGTATTTTCAGAATGGCTCCATCCTCCTCACCAGAGCAGCAATGTGGTGCCTGCTGCAAACTGGTGAGCAATGGGAGGGAGCAAGTCCCAGCAGGACAAGGAAGAATTTTAGCAGGCTGCAAATTCAACACCATTTCTATAGGTCGTGTTACATGGCCCAAGAGGGGACCGTTAGATCAAGTGACACAAAGCCATTAAACATTATATTTCCCCAGTGCAATTCCAGTAATGAAACACCTCGAGTTAGATGAGCCTGTGCTACCCTGGCCAGAGAATATCAAAGCTGGGGAGCTGAGCCTGGATTGAAGGGAGTGACACGTGTGAGCCAGTGGAGATACAGAGCCTGGGGCCGGCTCTGCAGCAGAAGGACAGAACCCAAACCTCCGCAGCAGATAAGCAAGTGAAAATGGGGTTGTGAGGAGCACGACAGCCTGAAGGTGCTCAGCTTCCCAAGGTGCCCTTGTGGGAGAGCTGCACGCTTCCGAGGTGTCACTTTGGTGCTGATCAGAAGTGATGGGCAGGCACACACACACACACATGGCCCCCGAGCAGCTGAAGTGACGGGACCCCAGGGGCTGCTGAGGCAGCAGCGCTTGTGCTGACACCACAGGCTGTGTGTGCACCCTGCTGCAGCCAGCCTGGAGGGTCCCTGGGCAGGCTGGCACTGACAGGGTGCCACATCCTATAGCCAGTCAAGTGCTAACAGACCTCGGGATCACCCCTCTGCATGGAAAGGTTTCATTCAAACAGGCTGTGGGGTCACATGAGAAGCAGCAAGAGTGAGATGTGTTGATGGGCAGTGAGAGCATGCTCTGCTTGGCAGGCTCCAGGTGACTGGGCACAGGGGTGTCCCAGACACTCAGGTGCTCTCACACACTCACAGCCCTGGAAGACAAAGTAAAAAGGAAAAGTTGGCCATAAAATGGCCAACTGGGCCAACTGGCTGGGTTTGATGGGGCCCCAAACCTGGTCTAGTGAGTGGCATCCTTGCTTGTGGTGGTGGGGTGGGGGGTTGGAACTTGATGATCTTTAACGTCCCTTCCAATCCAAACCAGTCTATGATATCCCTGGAGTTCAATGGCGACAAGGAAATGCAAACAAAGGCCAAATGTGCCCAAAGTTGACAAACAGCCTCAGCAGCTGTTTGCCAGCTACACAGATACAAAATGCAGATTCAGCACCCAGGAGAAAGTTTCCAGGAAGTCCCTTTTTCTCAGAAATTCTGCAATTAGCTGGTTTGGCACAATAACCACCCCTGCACATCCCAAACCTTCTTTATAATAATGCCAGGAGCAAGAGCAGGCAGGTTGGTTGGCACGGAGCCCAGGGAGAGGGGAGGCTGGAGTAGCCCCAACAGTGCTCCCCCCCTGCTCCAAACCCTCACATCCTCCCAGCACAGAAGGGCACATAATTTTCCACTTTTCACTTATGATTTATTTTTAAAGCACCATATAAATCCTAGTCTACATGAAGCCATTTCCACAGAAGTACTGCTTGCCAATATCTGCTTTGAGTTAAACGTTCCCTCGGATTCCATTGCTGCCAGTTGCCAAACCATGAACATCTTGAAACAAGGACTCTTGCCAAGGTCCTGGGCAAGCTACTGGTGGGACACAGAGATACCACCCAAAATTAGACTGTGTGAGACAGGAAGAGAACAAAGTTATGAAGAGGTCCAGAACAGTAGAAGAGTTCCAGGCAATTCTGGTCTCCCCCTCATCCACCTGCTCCTCAGGGATACTGTTAAGGTCCTGCCTCACAGCAGAGAGTTGACAGAAAATAGTAAAACTAGGAAAATTTTCATTTTTTAGCTCAGGCTTATTCTGTTGAAGGGAGGCCTCCTCTCTTTCATTATATTTTTTTTCAGACTTCAGGATCTGATCACATCACTATAGAAGTTTCCTTTTTTTTTCCCTGAAGATAACCCCCGTCACTCTATTTCAAATGCACTTTAATGTCAGCCATGGGCTACTTCTGGAATTATATATATATATATATATATATATATATAAATGACACATCCAAAAAGATGAGGAAGTCAAATTATTTTCCCTGCTTTGATGTTTATTTGTGTTTTGTACTGCGGGGCACTTGTGCAATATGCCCAGAAACGCCAGGAGAATGAGTGAATCCTGTTCAAGTAATTTAGAGGATGAAATGGTAAAAGAAAGTGCTTTGAACTCAGCCCCAGTGGCACTTTGGGAAATGTACTTTCTGATCTGCACATTGTCACTTTTTCCCAGTTTGAGTTTGTTACCACCAGGGCAAGGTTGGCCATAAACTTGCCAGGCAGGACTGGGATGACTGGGATGGCAAACTACTTCTTTCTGTCAGGGTTAGAGAAGGCAATAGAGAAACATTTTATACCAAGGAAATATGTTCCTTGTTTTTCTTCAGAGGCCTCTGGATTTAAAAAACTTTTATAAAAAAAAAAAATCTCATTTTTGTACATAATTTACAAAATTGGTCCAAAGTTGCCAGGGGAATGTGGAAGAGAGCTCTGTACCTACACATTGTTTGTATGAATGACACACCAATGCCAATGGTTCAGCTAAATAAACTCAAGTATTGCAACTATTAATTGAAATCCAACCCTTGGCTAATGTGAATTAGTGATGGATTATAGTGCTACATCATGATAAGCAGCTTCAAAATATTTCAAACAGATTTGGAAAGTTGTTTTCTGTTAGATTATAAATACTATTAACAGATAACAAGCCATAAAAGCCCATCACTTCAAAGGGGATCTTCTGGCCATTTTCTAGCAGAGGAGCTGAAGGGACCCTGTTTGCTAAGCCAAATTTGAAAGCAGAAAGCAAATCACACCATCTAGAATTATTATTGATTCCTGAAGTTATTAGCTTAAAGGATTACCTTGTTCACTTCATTTTTAAGGACAACACATTAGCTAGATATAACAAGGGATAAGATAGGGTAAGATTTTAGCTCTAAACATTAAGGACCTTTGAAGATATGCGTGAAATCCCTATAAAGATGTTTTTTCTCCCCAGAACAACACTGGGGACAGCCAGGGAAGAGCAGGGGGCTGACCTGGGCTGAGAAAAGGGGCAGGGGCTTTGGCAGGGAACAGCTTCATGTCTGAGACACCCAAGCACCTCCCCGTGCCTGCACAGGACACATCTTTGTCAACAGTTTGAGACAGTCATTATTGACAGACCCACCCAGGGTTACACCAGCAGCTATGCAAACATGTAGTTAAAAAACCAGGGACAAAAAAAAAAAATCCTTCCGAAATGCACAAATCTCAGAGGATTAATGAAATGGGGCAGCCAAGGCCTCCTGAGGGAACACCAGACTAAATTAAACTTGCCATCAGCTGATCAGCATGAAGTTTTCTTCTCAGCAAAACCCATCAAAACAGATTTCATTGCAAAGCACTGCTTAGACAACCAGTTTTCATTAAAGGGTTCTAAATTTTTTTCCTGCCTTCTTAGCCAAATGAGTCAAACTCTTGCCCAGTCTCAGTGACAGCTTTCACACTGACCCAGAGAGGGAAGGGTTTTCCCAGCTCCCTCTTTGTGATTAGAGATGAACTGTCATGCTGAGACCTATTTTGATTCTGAAAATACAGATAACCCTGTAAATCAAATGGTCTGTATTTAGTTTGTGCTGTCCTGTCACTGATAACAGAGATTTCCAAAAAGTGCTTCTTGAGAAGGATTACACTGGGATGGGTCTGTCCCATCCTCTTCTAAGTACAACCCCCTTTCCCAAATTCCCAGTGCATTCCCTATGGACAGCTTACCTCAATGGCTACAAATCTCTCATATAAACCACATAACAGGTAGTGACACATTTACAGCACTTTTTGTCTTTACAGCACTGAGTGCTGGTCAGTTTTTATTACACTTACCAGACAAAGTGCTTTCCTTCCTGTCCACTAGGAAAGAGATCTTTTTTCCCAGACAAGCTTTTAGTCTGGCCATCTGTAACTATACCATAAAGATATATACACATTTTTCCCTATTACAGTAATTGATAGAAAAAGTTAGGGCTAAGCCCATGATGTTTCTGTCTCCATTCCCAGCTAGCCCAGCACATCATCCTGAAAATGTTATTTTTATGGTGCCTTAGTACTTGGCACCATCAAGGCCTGAAGTGCTCCCCCAAGGGTTTGCATTAGGCTCAGAAAGGATGAAAGAATGAACTAACAAGATCAGAGCTGTTGCAGGTTCAGCTTTAGGGGCCACAGAAAGCAAATTTCTAGTTTGTAACACTTGCTTATTCCTCGAGTTATTAATCGCTCCAGTGCAGTATTTATAGCTGGGCCTGCTGCTTCCCTTTCCCCCAAGTAAAACTGTCACTATTTTAATGCTATAATAAGAAGCTGATTTCCTAAAGTATAACTTCAAAGGGAAAGTTTCTTCTTCTGCTTGATAAAATATTAATGGGAAATAACGAAGCACAGTGACGTCAGGCAGAACCCCAGGAACCCTTTTGGGGCTCTGAAGCAGCACAGTCCCTGGCTGGCAGTTTTTATTTTTGCAGGTTATTAAATAAAGTTGCCTGCAAGAAGTTCTATGCCTTATTTCCCAAGTTGTGACCTGGGACCAGAACTATTTTCCCAGCACAATCCATTCCCTTTATAACATCCAAGCAAGGTCATGTCAGGAGAACGAGCTGCAGAGCAGGTTCCTTCCTTCACACCTCTGAGGGGACAAGTTGGGAGGGAGGAAGGAAGAGGCAGGAATGGGCCAGAGCAAGGTATGGCTAAAGCCTCCTCAAGAGAGTGAAAAAAAGATGCATCCACCATCCCAGGCTGTATCTGCCAGCCAGACCCCCTTGCAGATGATGCCCCAAGGTCGCACACAAGCTACAGCCAAAAATGGTTTTCCCTTTCAGCTAGGGAGGATCTGGTGGGGTTCCCTCAGCCAATATTTGATGCACAAATACGTCATTTTAGTCTGCCAAATAGACCACATGCCCCTGTCCTGTATTTTCAAGATCAGTTCCTGCTCCTGAAGCGCACACAAAACTGCTTGAGGAGTTCAAACGTGCCGGATGGCTGGGAAGCTGCCAGGGAAAAGAAAGCTGAAGAATAGCTCAGACAGCAGTTCCTGCTGGGGGTTGGAAGCCATCAGGTGCCAATCCTGGACAGGCATCTACATTGCACAGAGATAACAGGGGGGCTGAGCTGAGAGGGACATCATTTCAGACGAGACCTCCCTGCCTTATCGTGGCTGTCCTGCTCTGATGTGAGTAGATAAATGCAGCTGTGCTCTGTGGTGATTCATTCAAATTCTCATTCAGGTCTTCAGGATTCTCTGTAATTTCTTCCTCCTGCACTGCCAAGACTTTTGTGTAAAATGAAGATGCTGTAAAAGTTGGAACAACCAGCTCTGCATCTGTGCTGCCTGTGGGCAAGTGCAGCAGGGCCTGGGTTGAGGCAGAGGGACTGGGTTATGCCTTGGTGGTGCTGCTGTACCATCACTGTTTATGGGCTTTTTTTTCAGATCTTTCACTGCTTTCCATCCCATTTTTCATAATGACTGGTATAACTGCTATCATAGTCCCCAAACACTCCATTTCAGTTATTTGTCAAGCACTTAGAAATGTTTTAAATCTGAAGGGCACTACATGAACAAAATGGATTCTTTGCTATTGGTGCCATCCCACAGGTTTAATGCCACCCCTGGTTGATCTTAATAAGCATTTCAGCACCCCATGTCATTATTCACTAAAGGAATATCAGCTTGTGGCCTCCCCAGCAGGTCCAGTTCTCCATCCTCCTGTGATGAGCCTCCTGTGAGTGCCACCACTGCAGCACTCACCCTCTCATGTGGGAACAGTCGAGTCTCTTATTCAGCCTCTCACGGAGGAATATTCATTAATGTTTACTGATGTAGAATGCACACACTACATTAGTCACAATCCTATAAGTAAACATGTTTTTCATCCACACCACATTAATCTTGAGCCTATAAATAAACAGATAGAGCACAGTCATAGCTTGCTAAGATACCCCCTGCAGAAAGAGAGTTACTGTACCAGAGTACAGCACAGGGCAGGACTGTGCCTTTATAATAAATCCAGTGAAATAAAACTTATCCCATCAACAGCACCTGAATGACTGGATCACTCACAGAGACTTTTCATTACAAGATGAGGAATATACAGCACCATCTTGCATTCCCACAGTATCCCCTCTACTTGCCTGTCATACTGAAGGAAAAGTACCACACTTTCCAAATTAAATTTCCCAAAGAATCACTTTACCAGCCACACAAACGTGGCAGTTGATTAGTTACAAACCGTCTTGGGATGGAGAGGACACTGTTCCCAAATAAGAGGAAAAGAAATTATGGGGAGGCAGAATATGGATTTGAGGCCAGTGTGACTGGATATTGGTGTACGTAAAAGCTGTAAAAATCGGTTCTTAACAATCCACTTTAGCCACCAACCGGCCAAGGAAATGCCAGCAAAGGAAGGAAAACAAAAAGAAAAACCATTAAGTTAATGGAAAAGTACAGAAAGAAAAACAAAAGAAAATTGAGCCCCTTTAACCTCAAGCAAGTGGGCCTGAAAACTTGAAAATAATTCAATACAGGGAAAGAAAAAGGGAAAAGGAAAGAGGAAAGGATTAGTATTTAATCTAAGTCACAGTTTCACTACTTGTGTCTTATTCTTTAGCACAGTATTGGGCTAGACTCCAGAGACATTTCTATCTTTACAAGAAACAGTACTTGTATTTTACCACATGATAAACCTACAACTGAGAGTATCTTAAGTCTCACTGTCTGTATGGACCTGCATCTGCACCTGAGTTATGCCCAGGAGGCCACAGAACAGAGAGCACTGAGCCCTACTCAGATGGTTGGTAATATGTTGCATTGGCTATTTTAATTAACCTTCCCACTGGGAGCTGACTGTTTATACACAGCACAATAAAACGTGTTCTTAATTTTTAAGACCTTAAAGACAATGAGACAAAATTGGAGCAAACAATTTAGGCTGTCCCTAGAGATCAGGACTGTTTTGCTCCTCTTTCCCCCCTGAGGAGTGGACCAACCCAACAGCACTGAAGAGGGAGTGCAGATGATGCTACGGCACGAGATTTATTTGATATACACAGTGTCTGAGGCCTGAGCAAATTTCTCTCTCCAACATTTCCCTTCAAATGGTTTTACTGAATCTTGTCTTATCAAAGGCGGGTAAGCAACCGGCAGGTAAGCTGACTATTAGCAAACTGCTTCTTTTGCTGGTTTTCCTTCTCAAAAAGGTGTAATAAAGGGAAATTTAATTGTTCATGAAAAAGACAACATCTGCATCACGTATCCACTTGGAAAGCTTCCCAGTGGGGCTGTTGTTTGGTGGGCATTACCTTTACACTCATCATTAATGAAGTTGATCTCCTTATTAGAGGCCTGGAAGCTGTGACAGGGGGTTGATATTTGTGTCCAGAGCATCTGTGTGCGTTTGACAGGAGATGCACTCTGTCAAAAGCAGACACAGATGACTAAACCAATGGGCAAGGTATGTTGACTTTTTATTTTCTTGTACAGTAATGAAATGTAACAAGTGCACCAGAGGGACGCATTTTCATAAGCAGACAAGCAGATGGGTGAAGAAATTTGACTTGCTGTAAAAAAAGCTCGTAACTGCCGAGCAGCCCGAAAGGCCCCATGGAAAGAGTCATCTGTGCTGCACAGGGTATTCCCCTGTCAAAGATTCCACATTATATGTGACAGCCTCTCCCTTTGGCATTTCACATCCTACAGGTGATAAACCCTAAAGTGTGGCTGCTGGCCAGAAGCCTTACACTGCCAGACCACATTATCTTTGAATTCCTCCAGATTTCCCTCTTACACGGAGTGGGGATGGGCAGGACAGAGGTTTAAATGTGAATTGTTCATTCAATTCATTTCATTGCCTTGTGGAAATAAGGTTTTTTTCAATAAATTGCATTAGAGTGTCGGAGGTTCTCTGTTTCACATGGTCCAAAAATCACACACATGCTGGAGGAGACATTAATAACAACTATCACCTGAAGATTAGGCATGTAGACCACCTAAGCCAGAACAAACCAAACCCAGGCTCTTCCCCACTTGCACTGCACCAGTCAGACAGACAGCTGTATCTTTTCCATGCCTTAAACTGGAAAAATTCATAGTTTGATGGAACACAGTGGGATTTAGTTGTAAATCTGTTTTGGTCTTTGTCTATGTCTGGGCTGTATCTTGGACTAGTGTGGAGATCTCCTAAATCTGCTGTGACGGTACTGCAGCTATGCTGCTAGATTTTAATGGCAAAAAATGCTTCAGAGCCTTTGTAGTTGTGGTCACGGAATCCATCCAAAACACCTCCAATAAAGCATGAAAGCAAAAAAAAATGCCAACAACCAAGTAGAAGGGAGCACTGGGTGGACCACTCCTCTCTTCCCAACAGGCTGCCACCCACAGCAGCCCTTAATGGCAAACCCTTCACAGTACACTGAACACAAATTTAGCTTATCAAAACCATAATCAATAAGACGTTTCTTAAATCACTTAGATTTAGAAGAAACGAGGAAAATTAATTAGTGTTGCTTATCCCTGGGTGAGGGCTCACACTTGAGGTCTGAATCAATTCTTCTGAATACAGATGCTGAAAGGCAGTAACACCACCCTGACAGGACTGGTGGATGGTGGCACTCCTAGAATCCAGGTAGCTCCCTATTAATATTCCATAAGCTCTTTATTGTTCCAGAATACTTGTCTCAGAGCAGCAACCACGGCCAGGTTGCTTCCTTTCAACAGGCCAACCTGTTGCTTTGCTTTGCTCAAGTTTTTGTCTTTGGGATTTCATATGCAAACTGATTTTCTTGGTTATTTGTGCTCATTTGTAGGAGGCATAAGTCACCAGAAGCAGACACAGATGAACACTCCACTGCTCATCGTTGTTTTTAAGACTGACACAGCATAACAAGCCAACTTGAGAAATGTGTGTTTATAACCAGTCAACCAGACAGAAAAATCTGATTTGCCATAAAAAGCTTATAGCTGCTGAAAATCTTCAGGATTTGCTGGAAGGACTCGGCTGTAACAAATTGTGCCAGGGTACTAAAAAGGTTGATCCTGCTTTGTCTGACTGATGTCTCAGCATCAGCTTTCCTTCAGCCGTGCCAAGGCTGTACCTGAGGAGGTGCTCTCTGATGGGACAGGCAGTGTGGAACAGCTGCTGCAGGGGAATGGACAAGCCACAGATGTTCCAGGGGTTATGACAGAGCAGCATTTCTCTGAATGCACATTAGCACTGGAGCAGATTCCCACTACATATGCCAGTTGTGTTCATTTGAAGGGATTCTGCTCTTGGAGATGTGTCTGCAATGCAAACCAGGGCACAAGGAACAGTCATACAAACCACAGCACTGCCATAGACACAGCCACACACACAGGGCTTTCCTGGGCAGACAGACACCCAACAAGCAGGTTCACAGTCACCATGGAGTGTTTGTTAACCCCAGTCAGAGCTCACCCCCCTACAAATGCTAATACCCTCCAACATCAGTCCCTGCCTCAGTTACATCTTCTGAGTGATTCCAGCTCTCAGGGGCCTGAATCCCTCCAAAGGAACAGGAGACTGGACCAGAAGTGCTCACGTCAGAAGCTGTTGTTTGCTGTTGCCTCCAGATCCAGCCTGTGCTGGAGAAGATGCCCACGCCATCCTGGGGGCTTTCAGACCTCCCCAGCACACAGAGGCACCTCCCAGCCACCCCTCAGAGCCCTATTTCCACACCCCTTCACCTCATCTACACCCAAAGGGACTGTTTTGCTTTCTACTTGCTGCTAATCCCTTTTGCAAGTACAATTCAAATGAACATGTCTACAGGCTGTAACATCTCTCCATCATCCGCAAGCAGAGCGTGTAGAATATAAATTTTTTAGTCTTGACAAGCAAAAATAAAAATCCATTAGTATTCTTCTGCACCTAAAAGAAGATCTGCAGAGACACAAAAATGTCCAAAAGCTGCCATGGGCTGTTGGTCCAGTTGAACTGGAAGCATATCAGAGGCAGCAAGCCCTTTCAAGGCAGGGGGAAATGCCTCGTCTCTCCTCTGTGTAGTTTTTCTCCTGCTTCAGGCACACACAAATCATATCCTGATGGGGAAAAAACTGCTCTTTGCTTTGTAATTTCTGTTTTTGTGAAAGGCAGTTTTCATATTTCTGGCTCTGAGTCCCTGGAAGCCTGGATCAGAAAAGGGTCAAGGTACTCCAGCTATCCAGGCTTGCAGGGCAGGTACTGTGATAAGAATAATGTGTCTGTTCAATATAAATGAAAACAAGAAAAACCACTAAGAAACAGGAAAAAGAATAAGCTGTGCAGATTCACAGTGGATTTTGACATTGTAATGTGACAAATATCCCTAAAAGCACTTCAGAGGCAGTTTCATCAGCCCTAAACACACACTAAATGAAGCTGTTGGGTCCATGATTGCATGTCTGCTAAATGCCAGGTTCCCTGTTTCATGTCCCAGTGAGAATTCAGCTTCCCACTGGCAATGTGGAAAGCCCCAACACACTGCCCTGCTGTGGAAAGGCACCAAACTCACCATCATCCCCACTCAGGTAACACTCCTGCCTGCTTTCCTGAGGTTGAGGAGGGGGAGTATCACTGAAAAAAAAATACTCTGCTGCTTTAAAACCCAGCAGTGATGACTGGAATCCATAAATCGGGTTGGAGGTGTTTCTTTTCCCCTGACTTATGGGACTGCTGCAAGCATAATTAGGTTTTGGGTTTACAAAAAATAGCAGCATCTGTTGCCTGCTCTGTGCACGCTGCCAGTCTGAGGGGACTGCTCCGGGCTCACTACAGCTTTTGTTCTCACAAATAGAGAAAACTTTGCCAAGCCTGGAGCAGGGCTCCTGGCCAAGGGCTTCAGAGACCCACGTTATACATGGGACTGGGAACAGAGGCAGAGGAAGGGTATTGACCTCAGAGTGCCTCATCCCTTAGTTCAATTTAATTTGATGAGCCTCAGTTTAAATTAATACAGGGAAAACTCCCAACAACAGCTTCTGCCAACAATCCCATTACAAAATAATGCTGGCATAAAATAATCACAAACATATGCCTATCTCTTGCTTTAAAGTCAGTTCCAAGAACTTACAGACTGGTCAAGCCCCTTGCTAATTAGCAAGGAAACATCCTCTTGTTGGATGAAAAAGCTTTTCTTCCTCATCCACAACAGAGGAAAAACATCACAAGAATTCTACCAAAACAACAGCATCTTCAGCAAACTAGTGAGGGGTTGGCAGAGAGGGGTCTGTTAGTCCTTCTCCTCCACTTTCCAGAGGAGACTCTGAGTGAGCTTCTCGGAGACAGTGGTGCCAGCACCATGTGTGCAACCCTTATCACACCCACCAGGGTATCCCCCCCAAAACTGCACAACACAGCCCATACTGCACAAACCTCCTCTGGCTGTAAAGGCTTTGAAGGAAGACTGGACTTCTAAGTACATTTGGGTTCAAAGCGTTTGAATTCCATCTAATTCCATATTACTTTAATTTCTAGATAAGTAACTCCACCAGTTCCTCTGGTTTCAAGCCTGAACTCCGAACCTGTCAGGACTCTGCTCCTGGATCCTCTCCCTCAGCACAGTGCCTCTTTCCTTTCTCTGCACATTTCCATGCTGCAAATGCATTGCTCAAGCTTGATTATGCTGCTTTTTCCCTTCTCTGAAGCCCAGAAACGCTTCCAAGAATCCTCTCACTGTTTTCAAAGTGCTGCTTCACTCCTCCAGGTCTTCAGGAAATTTGTTCCCACACCCCCCGCATCTCCCACCCAGGGGGTAACCCATTAGATTATTTGGTTGTAAGCAGGATTGATTCCAGCTCAGGGGACCATGTTCAGCCAGCTCAAACTTGAATACAATTTTAGGAACACATTATATATGAAAGTATAGCTATCCAAATGGAGTGGAAAGAAAACAGAGAAAAAGCTGGATGCTTAGAGGGGAAAGAGTCAAATTACCTGCCCTGCCTCATACCACGGTTGCAATGCAGGAATTTTATGAAGCGAAGATAAACATGTGTTTTGTAGCATAGGAGATTGGCAGGTGGCAATATATACTCTACACTGTCAGAAAATGGGTGATACATTTTGAAAGACACTATCCATCGGGTGCTTCTTGACCAGGAGGGACATGTACAGCCACAGAGCCTTTGCTACAGCCACCAGTAAAGAACTGCAGTAAAACCAAAGTGAGGTGTCATGCCTCCAAGGGGAAGGGCAGTACTCCTACAGAAATAAAGCAAAATCTCTCCCAAACTGTGTCTAAAACATGTGCAAAGTTGCTGGAGACATTGCCTTCATACCCCAGGCTCTGCAGTCCTGCAGGTTTTCTGTTAGAGAGCTTTGATGCCAAAAATACCAGGTCTGCAATTATATCATTTGCCTTTTTATTTTCTTATCTACTTTTCTAAAGAAGTAGAGGAAAGAAGTGTTTAAAATAAATTGATGATGGATTAATTAAGAAGTGCCTTGAACTGAAAAGAGTAAAAAGCCATTAAGTGGACATGTAGAGCAAAAATACTATAATGATATGCTACATCTGTATGATTAAGAAGTTAAAACGAACTATGAAAGGAAGGTAGTATTGAAGGCAAAATAATAGATCTGTTCCCAGCATAATTTCAAACAAAGGGCTGGTAACATGAGTTGTCAAACATTTCTGAGATCAAAAGACAAAAACCTACTTCCTGGGGAGCTTAAAAAAGTGAAAAGAAACATTTCTACTTGCAGGAAGGAGGGTAACAGACACCAGAAATGAACATTTTCTTCTCTCAAGCAGGTGCTCCTGGGCCAGCAGAGTTACACCCAGAAGAGACCGTGGGGGACTCACAACTGCAGGTTAACAGAAGCCACCACAGCTTAATCCCCTCTCATGTTCTGCAGAAAAAGGGGAAAACAGACAACACCCCAAACATATTGTGCTGAGACAGGCAACTCTGGGCTAGAAAAACCTGGTTTTCCTCAGCACGGCACAGTCCTGCCCTGTCTGTTTGAGGGGCAAAGCCATCACTATTTGGGAATGACCCAGGATCACCAGGAATAAGTGATGTCCACAGGTCAGCGCAGGGAAATGCAGATACCACCTTTGCTCTGTGATGTGTGTTGGGGACCAGCCAGGCAAATCCTGGTGGGAAAAGGACAGGAGGCACTTTTCAAGGCACAGACATGGTCACTGCTTCGATGTTCCCTCGATTTTTGGTGCAAAATGATGAGGAGATAAAACATCTTGAGAACAGCCTGAAATCCCCCCCAGTGCCTCAGCTCTGGAGTGCTTCTCAGTGCAAACTCCTCAGTAATTAACTCCTCCATTAGCAGCCATCAGGCTGCTCTGTAGATACAACCACCTCCTAGTCATTTTGAACTGCTAATCTGGCAATTTTGTCAGGGACCATCTAGATAAAATTAATTGTGGAGTCAGGGTGTAAGTGTTCCAGAGTAGCTTCTTCACCTCTCTCTCAGTCTAATCTTGTTTAACCCTCCAGTATCAGCCATGATAAGGCACATCAAGTCCAGCAATATCTTTTGGGTTTGTTTTTTAGGGGACTGAATACTGTCATAAACAGCAATCACAGCCCAGGCTTGGGAGCCTGCTGGCTCAAATACCCACTGACTGCAGTGGAATTTCATGTGTGAAGTAAATGCAAGATCAAACACAACCATCACTGTTACAATAGCACTTACAAAGGCACTTCATGCTTCAGAAATAACTCGAGAGCTGCAAGAGGAACAGAAGAACAAGCAGTTTATTATGCAGTTGAATGGAGACTCAGCATTGCTTCATACACTGCTTGGACTGGAAGGGCTACCAAGACTATTCACTGTCCATCAGCAGCACAGAGTAAAGACATGAAAGCCTATGACTTATTCTAAAAACAAGGAAACAAGACATGAATTCTGAAAGTCCTGTGAAAGTCAAAGCAACACACACAACAGTTGAAAGAAATAAGCCTTGGGCAGCTCTAAGTTGTAAAACACGACAAAGCAGAACCTCTGGTGGCACTTGATAAATCTCCAAATGCCTTGTCAAAGCCTTGTGACCCCGTGAGTTACAGTCTCTAGCGTGACATTTTGAGTGCTGTTGTTTTTAAAACAAAAATCAGCAAAAAAAAAAAAAAAGGGAAGATATAAATCATTAAGAGAAAAAGGAATGAGATTTTTTTTCAGCTCTTTGTGTAGGAGTGTGGTCGTACCAGAATCTTGGAAAGAGTCTCTTCTTAGAAAATACCACAGATCTCTGGTGCAAAGCAGGATTTTGGAAATCTTTCTTAAATAAAAAGAAAAAATAATAATAATAATAATTTAAAAAAAATCAAAACAAAACACTCTGATGCCTCTAAGAAGAGAAGTCCAAGAAGTACCAAGGTATCTTGAGTTTACTAGTAGATTACTAGTAGATTTACTAGTAGATTACTGTTGGATTTATAATGGTAACTACAAAATTATCTGAGTTAATATAAATCTTAGGCCAGCTGATGATTGTTCAGAGATTTATGAGGCAGCATGAGTATTTAGAGGGATTTTACTTTGAGTAAACTTTATGAGGCCACACAGAGTCAAAATAGAGCCCTGAAAAAGTACTGGGAAAATATATATGTGAAGCATCGAGCATCTAAATGAGGGATTCCATAAAGCAAACAACAATAAAGACCTTTAGAACACATTAGACGAGTGTTAAAGGAGGGTAAATATTGTTGCTAGCTTGCAGCAAACAACTGAAAGGCTTTAGGAGGCCTGTGAGGGAAATATAAACTCACTTCGATCTGGTGTGTACAAACAGCAAAAAAGCATTTGCAAGCAAAATTTTGTTCATGCCTGTAGTATCACAACCAGCAGCTGCACTGGCTCATCTGATCAGGGGTGGCTTCATTTTGTGCATCCAAAATAAGCTTTTAGGTAACACAATTTTCCAAGAGACACTTGTGTGACAAATGCTTGGTTCGTACCAGTCTGCTATTAATTTAAAAATGTTTTTATTTTAAAGCCACTCTCTTCTCTGGTCTAAGGTCCTTTTGCAAGCCTATCTCTGCAAAACTAATGCCATCTTGTGGTGGGAAAAAACCCCGGTCTCCTGATGGATTCCATCTCTTTTAATGGCCAAGATAGTCCTTGACTAACTCGGTGTTCCAGGAACAGTGACTGTACTCCAAACTGACATCTCTCCTCCCAGCCTTCAAACTGCATTTCTGTTACACTCCAAATGGTTATTCCAGCACTGTGAAATTAGCTCGAGTGTGAGCTTTTAGAAACTGGAAGTTCATGCAGATTTCTGCCTCACTCCTAGCTGAGGTTCCAGACCTGCATCCACAGGGACAGCCCAAACCAGGGCTGCTGCTCCCAGAACCACCATCTTTTACAGTGAGCAACTTGATTTCTTCTCTTTTGCTGAGTCTGAAACTCATTACTTTCAGACATCTCCACTCCTGCCCTACTTTTGGCTTCTTTCAAAGGATACAGGTGGAGAACACGGAAATGGGAAGTACCTGCAGTGCTTCGCTCCGGAGCACTGAGGTTGAGTTACCACCAGTGGGAACTTTCCTGGCTTCACTAAAATTCACATGTAGCTGCTGATCAAGAGCCTGCAGCTCCCACCCAGGCTCTGCCCATCACTGCTGCTCTGCCCTGTATCAGGATTATACCCCCAAAGGTCATCCATTCATCTGCCTTGGCAAGATCCCACCTTCCCCAAGGGTCTCCAGCAAATAGTCTTTCATTTCAGGTTGCAGAAACACCAGGTTTTTCTGAGCAACAAATACAGCTAACCACATCTACCTGCTCTGCAAAAGATATGGAGCAAGGGGGGAATCCCTTTGTGTTCTTTTTTCCTCTTATTTAATTTGTTGTTCCTTTATTAAGTATTGGACTTCGGTTCATATAAAGGTAAAAAGTCCTATCACACAAATCTTAATCTTATAACAGCAGCCTCCCTTGAATTACTTGATAATTAACCTCTAGGCATAACTCTCATCTTGTTCAGTTATGCCTTCATTATCATCAGATTCATTAATTTCATCCTCTGTGTGCTAAAATATTGCATGGTTAAAGGCAGCATTTAGCAATATTTACAATCTTGGTGAGGTTTCCCATTCTCTGCTGAAGAGTTTGTAGAAGCAATATTATACCATGAGGATCAAGAAATTAATTTTTCCTTTGAATCATTGAAATATTCAGGTAATAGTTAAATTGAACTAATATTACTACTTAATTATTTAATTGTAATTTCAGTACATGCTGAGCATAGTGAGCTGCCTTCAGATGGACCCTGAAGGAACTTTGCCAGGACATGGCTGGGTGAGCATCCTTCCTGCACGGCTGGAAAAGCTGGGATCTGCTGCTGTAGGGGCTGCTTGGCCCCTGGGGTAAGAGTTTTGCTTGCTGAAACACTGCTGTCAGCAGCTGAGTCTGCTAATCCTCCTGTTAGTCAGGGCATTGTAAGCAACCTGTCTTTTCTGATCCCATAGTTGTTCTTGGCAGTGCCTCACATTGCCAGGCTGCACATATTTCCTCCACGTTCCAATTCTGTTGTTACTGTTTTAAATAAACCCCTTTGGAAGGTGTCCAAGAGATCAGTCAGACAGACAGAGGGAAGGGGAGGATGGAAACCATGGAACTCCAGAGGAGCTCTGTCCAAGTGACACAGGTGATGGGTCCAGACACAGCAAAGTCATCACGTCAAGGCTGGCACAGTCCTTCCAACCCTTCCAGGGTAAGCTCATCAAATTATCATTCATTATAGCTATGATTGAGTAAAATGGGGCGTCACACCATTTATCTTTAAAACACTGAATAGCACCTGCTTGCAGAGCATGGTTTTGATGAGATTCCCCCACCCTCCCCTACCCTTCCAGATGCCCTTCAAGAACCATCATGTGAAAATGAAGAGTCTCAACCTACTTCTGGGTCAGTTTATAAAAACTCCCATGCAGCACCATCAGAACAAAAAGGTACTGTATGAACAGAACATATTATCAAACCATTTCACTGCCACACAGAACATTTCTGTGCTCTGTGACCACTAAAAAAAAGGAGCACAGAGTTTACAAAATAGCTGTACATGTTCCAGCCAGAGGCACGGTGACCAGAACAGCTAAGGTATCGAGCACAGGGATTTTTTTTTTTGTTAGATTACTTAATTAAATTTTGTGCTATAAACACAGTATTTTGGTTTCTTAGTAAATCAACATCTTTGGCATCAGGTAGAGATTAATGCAACACCACTTGTAGGTGAGAAGTGACACAGCTGCCCTGCCAGCAAGTAAAGCAGAGAAATATTCCCCTACCATACTGAGTATATTTGGTAAAGAAAGGAATTAAGTAAATACACATGCAAATATAGGCAGGTCAATTTAATATTGGTCTTCAAACTCAAGTGCTAACATTTGTACAGCTTATGCTTTGCACATCTTTGTGTACTTTTAAGCTACAGCTTCATTCAACAGGACAAATATGAGTTGCACCAGAAGAGCAGGAGAAGTGTCTCTCTGGACGCTGGAGCCCAGATCCAGGATGAGAAGTGGAACTGAAAATACATTTGATGAAAGAGAGACTTATAGGTATTATTTTAAGTTTATAATACCTGTTTTAGAGAAGAAAGATAATTCAAATAATACTGAATTCTGAAAAACACAAGTCCAGTCAATATAGAAAGAATCTGGCAATTTAAAGGTGTCCCAGCACTTGGTTGTGGTTGTTTTCCTCTCTATCCCTTCAGAATGCCAACCTCAGACACTTGCCATGTTACAAACCAGCACTTTCTGTGTCTTTTGGAGGTTTCTCGTGGCTGGTTGGGGTCAGCATTTAACTGAGATAGGGAGGAGTGAGTTGTGCTGACATGTACGAGTCCTCAGCAAGGTGGCATCCTGTACCAGGCATGACTCCTACAGGGAATTTGTCTTTTCCTTAAAAAATAAATAAATAAATAAATAATCCCAACTTCTCAGCTATTTACAAATTCGCAGTCACATGGAGAGCTTGTGAAGCCTCCTGCTACCCTTACACTGCTTTGATCTGGGCTTTGGTCCAGCTTTTAATGACACTTGTGAGTGACTGGTGGTGGGCTGGCACTGCTGCAGCAGAGATGAGAACAGGGTTTGGCTCTGGACTTCATGACTGCAGAATCATGCCCAGCAAATTAAATTAAATTAAGTTATACTGAAGCCTGTGACCACTTAAGAATCATTAAAATGTCGATTAATTAAAGCTGGATTTGCCGAAGGTGATGAAACAAACTGTTGTCTGTTAAAATCCTAAACTGAAGTTTCCTGAACAGTTTAGGGGTTATTTTAAGGTGATCAGACAATGGAGAAGGTTACATTTTTTTTCTACATTTCCTTGCCCCTGTAAAGCTGCTTCCTGACACACACAGAAAAAAAGGGCTTCAAAAAGTTAGTGATTGCCTCAAGAAGACATGATGAGAGCAGGTTCCTCTAATAATGCCATCCATAAATCACAAGATCTGGGGAATCAGTTGTAGCTTCATAAGATAACAAATGTCAAGGAAAAATATTTAATTGAAAGGGCTCAATTAGTACTAAAACTATCTAATGTACGGTATATAAAGTAATTGATCTTGATTCTACCTGTTGCTTTTACATTTCCTTGGGATCAAAACCAGACAATCTCTCATTAAATGCAACAGGGAGACTGAAGAGGAAAGGTATTTTCTAGGGAGAGCAGAATTAGAGGAATCTGCTCCTCATTTGTTTAAATGGCAATTATAAAATGAGATAACTGCAAAAAGACACGGATTTCAGAAGCAGAGACCTGCTCCTTAACAGCCACACTAAGAACCGGTGGCATATGCGTGTCTCATCTCACATATCTTTTCAAAAAAAACTAATTAAAAACATGGCATGGTGTCAAGCTTTTGTGTAAGTCTAAATCTCATTTCCATAAACTAATAGAAGCTTTTCTGGTTCATCAACAAGGCAGAGACAGCACAGGCAATCAGTCCCTTCCTGGGCAGTGCTCACTCCGGGTTATGATAGAAAAGGGAGATGCCAAATAACCTCTTGGGCCTCATTTCTTGAGTTTCAAATCAAAAAGCCCTCAAGGTAGGAGGCAGAGTGAAACAAATCAGGGGCTCTTGTTTCTACCAAGACTAATTGTTTGCCCTGCAACCACCTGTACATGCTCAACAAAATCACACTCTCTGACCTCCAGAAATTACCAAATGCTGCTTCCAGAGCTGAGTGGTTTGTAGGTAATGTTATTGAGAGTGAACATTTAAATGTTGCTTCCATTAGATTTGAAGCCCAGAACTCAGCAGCTGGAGAGCAGCATTCACTCACCCTTCCTTGTCACCTGCAACCAAGGATCAGCACAAGCTTTGGCAGGATTCAATCCTGTATATACAGGAGGCAAAAGACTAAGTTTCTCCCAGGCATCTTTGGCATGTCCCCGATGGAGAGACAGTCTCAACCTCCTTTTTTATTTCTCTGTCGGTAAGGGATGACTTCTGCTTTGAGTTTCTTGAGGGGATTAGAATTAGCAGAGAATCAGGCTGAGAAGGGGGGTAGATCATAAAATTGTTTAGGCTGGAAAATCCCTCTGAGTTCATCAAGCCCAACTGTTCCCCCAGCACTGCCAAGGCTACCACTAACCCATGTCCCCAAGTGCCACATCTACAAGTCTGTTAAATCTCTCCAGGGACGGTGACTCCAACTGTCCTGGGTAGCCTGTGCTTGTGTTTGACAGTCTTTTCCATGAGGAAGTTTTCCCTAATATCCCATCTAAACCTTCCATGGAACAACTTGAGGCCGCTTCCTCTTGTCCTGTCCCTTGTTCCCTGGGAGCAAAGCCTGATTCCCCCCTGGCTCCACCCTTCTGTCAGGGAGTTGCAGAGTCAGAAGGTCCCCCCTGAGCCTCCTTTTCTCCAGGATGAGCTCCCCCAGCTCCCTCAGTTGCTCCTCATCAGATCTGTGCTCTGGACCCTTCCCCAGCTCCACTGTCCTTCTCTGGACACTCTCCAGCACCTCAGTATCTTTCTTGTCGTGAGGTTTCCAAAACTGAAATCAGTTCATTCCACAACACAGTTCAGGACACCCCTGAGAGGTCCCAGGCAATCAATATCAGCTTAATTAAGGCTACAACTCCACACTGCACAGGTTTTGCCCCTAAGATCAACTTAAAGGCTTCCCCCTCCCACCAGCTGGGGCTCAGCTCACTGCTGCTTGAGGCACCTCGTGCTAAAAAACAGATGACAAAGTCCATGGCTTAAAAAAAAACATCCCTTAAAAACTCCAGCTTCTTGTCTGCAGCTTATTTTTCATGTATGTCAACGAATGGAGGGCTCAGATGTGATGAAGTTGAAGAACAGGGCAGGAAGGATTTCTGTCACAGGGCATTTGATCCAAGTCTATCTGCAAAATGCAGCACAAGTGCTGGAATTGTGAAGTTGTGCCGCTTGAGAAGAAAATATTAATTTTTCCCCCCAAAAAATGCTGTTTTCAGGAATTCACCCTGCACTGAGAATGTCTCTTGCTAGCCAGGCTTGTGCTCATTTATTTGGCTGTGCTGACCCCCAGAGTCCAGTGCTCTGCACGGCACATCCCAGCCCAAATCCCATCGGGTCCCTCACCTGCTTTCCACCCACTGACACTAGTCCAAGGACATTTTGCTGGAGTGATTGCTCCCACAGGCTGGGGATGATTGCACCCTGCCAGCACCAGAGAAAACACACATTTACCCCATGTTGACTCAAATTGCAACATGTGTGAGAAACTGCAGAATTAACTGGATAAGGGAGGAAAAAATTACATAGTCATTACAATACAGCATGTAGGGAAACTCATGGGGAAGCTACCTGATTATATCTGATATCTCCAGCCACATACCTGGCAAAAACCAAATTATCACTACATAAACACCCATGGGGGCAGAAAGGAATCCTTTATTTCTGCTACTTGAGTCCAGGGGAAGCTGATACTGTATTTTATTTTATATTATACATTTTAGAACTTTCTAATGACATTTTTCTGAAATAACTGATTGCCATATGAACTATCAAACATACCAATAAGACATTATTAAAGGCACAGAAAACAGAGGTGGATTAATTCGGGTTAATTATTCTTAGGTGGTTGATGCATAAGAGAAATTGTTCAGACTGCAGCCACAATGTTAAAATCACTGTAAAGGAGAGCAAAACTTCTCTAGCACAAAAGGACACATTTTTTTGTTGAGTAAAACTCCAGTAAGCAAAGTGTCTTTCTCTTGCACATACCACTAAAACAACCATATATTTTCCTTTACCCAAATTGAGGTCTCCTTGTGGATGAGGGTTTAAGGCTCATTTTCTGTGCAAGTTTAATATACCCACATACTTTTTTAACTTTTAGAGCTCAATGACACCTTCAGCCCAGAAAAAAAAAGTAAATTAATTTGTCTTCAGGCAAGTGGCATTTTTCACAACTCATATGGGAATTATCCTCCCTCTCACCCCTTCACAAATGACAACCTGATAAATCTCTTATAATCTCTATATACCCTCCTGTGAAGGTAGGATCTTTATTCTTGACTGTGCTCCCCACCCTCTGCCTTTCTCTGCTCCACCCTTTAGACTGACATTTGTGTCCTCAGCTGCTGCTGCAGCTCAGGGGACATTTGTGGGCAGGGACATCAGCCCTGAATCCCCCTTTGTCACCAGCACAGGGGACACCCAGGTGGAGCCACAAGGTGCTCCCCATCTGCAGAGCTGGTTGTCACTGACACTGTGCACACACAGGGGACAAATGGAAAGTGCTGAAGCATTAAAAAAACAGAAAGAAAAAAAAAGAGTTATAATAAATGGCATCCTGGAAAGGAACCAGAGAGTGGTGCCGCTTGATCTATCATCCAGGACCACGTACTAGTGAAAAAATCCTGTATGAGCAAACAGGCTGATGGCACTGACAGGTTATCCGTGCTGGGACAGCCCCCTGGGAGCCAAACCAGGACTCCCACCTGAACCGAGCTGGATCTCTCAGCAGTGGCACCTGGGCTGCAGCCAGACCTCAGTGCATCCCACCAGCAACAGGATAGCAGCAGGGAGCCCCACATTCCTTCAGTCAGCACCTGAGGCTGCAGTATTTTGCCATAAACAAGTGTGTTAAATGCTGGAACTAGTTAAACATAGAACAGCTCTTAAGGAAAATATCCAGCTCCAAGGACACCACCAAGATGGTGCATCCTCAGTGCGTCATCTCCTTGGAGGAAAACACCCACTACACTTAAGGGAGGGATCCCAGAACTTCTTGTCCTTCCAGCATAAACATTAGGGATCCAAAGAGGAAACACAATGGAGAAACACACAGCCTCACTGTGACCTTGCACAGGTACCACCACCTGCAAAACGCCTCACACCAGGGCCTTTCCCAGCAAGAGGGGCTGCACCCACCTCTGTCCAAACAACCAGCCATCCCTGTGACACAGGGCTAAGAGCCCCCACCACTTTGTACCTGCCATTTCTCCTGCAGCTCCGTCCTCATTCTCCTCAGCCTCAGCAGGGGTTTGGTGTCCTCTGGAACCCACTCTGGTACATCCCCCATGACTTCCACCACAGCGACTTCTATAGAAACTGTTCCCTGTTTTCAGCTGGTGGGACAAGTTGTTTGGGACCAACAAGGAATATAAGGCACTTCTTGCAAAGAAAAAGCAGGAGACAATCCAGAACAGTGACCAAAGCTGCCCTGCACAGGGTGGCTGAGGAAAGAGTGGGAGGGGTGGATGCAAGTGAGGCAGCAACACCTGTGCTTGAACCAGCTGATCCCAATTAAGGTTAAATTGTCAAACAGGTGCTCCTGTTTTAAGTAATTTGCTTCTAGAGGGTTTACCACTATTTTATTCTTTAACAAAGAATATAAAAATAATTATTTCATTTTGTGTTAGAAAAGCCAAGTCATTCCCGGTGTCATACACGCTTTCAAAAGCAGAAGCGTGTTTTACATTCGAGATACAGCTTTAAAAACAGCTTATGTAACCAGTCACTCCACTGATTTTTGAGCCATACCACTTCTTTCAGACAAGCCTGCTCACACCACCCTCTCTTGTAGGCTTTTAAACCTCCTTTTGCTTGGGTTGTCCATGGGATGAGACTGGACAGTGGTACCCACGGGCTCAGACACATCCTGCAGCCTTTCCTCTTTCCAAAGTCAGAGATGAAGGGAGATTTTAAGAACCACAGAGGAGAAGAAAATGCAAGGGAGTCATGGACCCCCAATCTCCTTACCTGTTACCTGATGGGTGTTTTGACAGGATGCAGAGAGATGGGAGGATAAAGGGGGAAGCAGTGCTGGGAGTCACAGTGGTTTCCTTACATCAGGCTGGGTGCTAGAGACAGATCCTAAAACCTTAGAAACCCCTTCAGTGTCAGAGCCCCCAGCCATTTAAACCCCCAAACCTGGTCTGAACATGGAAAATCAATTTAGACAAAATCTAACACTCATGGAATGATTTTGTCATGCTCACCTTTTTAGGTAACCACAAATTAATGTCCCAGGCTGTTTTCCTTTAGTCCACAAATTAGCCAGTTTATCAACAGCATTTTGTCTACTCCCTGATCATGGTCTGTTGTCACTTCCTGTCCATGCAGCAGCCTTAGGGATTTCTGTGCATGGGGTCAAAGCTCCAACACTCTGGCACATGACATGTGCCCTGGGATGCTACAGCAATGGATTAAAGCCTATGTGATTACACACTTTATATATATTAATGCATTTCAAACTAAACTGATAACATGCAAAATGCCAGTTCATTGAACTTTCATTGAACTTTCCTTACCCAGGTAAGAAATATTACCCAATTCTGAATTAAATTAGAGCTGCCTGGAAGACTGTGGCTCTCTAAGTTCTGTAGTTTCCATCAGAGAAAATTCTGTCATGAAAGTCACAGAATCAGAGAACTTGCTATGTTGGATGGGACCCACATGGATCATTGAGTTCAACTCTTACCCCTGCACAGGACCATCCCTGGGAGTCACACCCTGTGCCTGAGAGCATCATCCAAATGCTTCTTGAGCTCTGTCAGCCTTGGTGCTGTGACCACTAAATTATATTTCTGCATTTATCCAGTGGGTCAAACTCACCGTTGGGTGAGATAACATTGTGGAAAGAGTATAATGTAAAGAAGTATAAGAAAAGTAATATTTAAACCATTTATGGTTAGAAAAGAAGAACAGATCCTTTGGGACAGGTGTTATATACACGTGAAAGGACCCTTTTAGAAGATTTACTGATTGAAAAAAAAGGACACTCTAACACTTAAGCCTGTAATTCACTGAGCAATATGCTGAGCAGAGGCTGTGGAGGTTTGCAGTGAGAGAAGGAGAAGGCTCACATTCTGTAAATCGAGGCCAAATCAAATGCATTGAGCTTCAGCAGCTGTGCCAATTAAATCTCATTCAATTTGCTGAACAGGAACGTTAACATTAATCACTTTGGCAAATTTCTTAGAATATTTCGTGTCACTAAGTAGTTAAGTGATTTTGTGCTTGTTTACAGTGCAGGATAACATTCTGTGAGGCAATATCATCAGTCACTGAGCAACTGTGGGATGCTTTGAGAACCCTGGGTGGTTTGTGGCAATGTGTCTGCAGTGGTCCTTTGGTTCCCACAGGCTTTTTCAGAAGTATCCAACAGATTTTTTTTTTTTTTTTATTGAAATCATTCTTTGCCATCACACAGCACCCTCAGCACAGGTAAAGAACAAACCTCTGCCAGGGTAGAAGCAATTTTGCCATCTGAAGCCTTCACTGACATGTCCCACCTCCAGCCCAGCTCATCACTGCAGTTCAGGGCACGGGGATGCAGGGAATCCTGCTTTGGCCTTATTTATTCATGAATAGGGTCATCTTGGACCAGATGTTGAAGTTTCCAGAGCTGAGGCTGTTTCCTGCCCTACCTTTGATTCCAGTTCCAGATGACTCATGGACCAAATTATACAACAGAAGAGGCAAATCTCACCCTGGGTTATTCCAACATGGGTGATACCCAGCAACAAAGAGGGGAGCTGCTTTTCTGAGCCTGTAACCCTGCAGGGTGAGTTTTCCTCATATTTCCTCTCCTTTCCTCTCTCCTGTCCCCTTTTCTTTCCTCACTGCAAAATTACTTACCCTTCTGAGGTGAATGAGGCAAAGCGGCAGCTGCTGCTATAAGGTCCCTGTCCTGCCATGGGTGAAATCTGGGGTGGAACACATGCCAAAAGATTAAAATGTAGGCTACAAAAAGAAACAATTATAGCAGAAAAAAAAACAAGCAGCAAAATCAAGACAGTGAGATTTTTTTTTTTCCTGTATTGCAAAGGCTTTTCTTCAGCTGCAGGTTCACAGATTTACAGATTTATCAGTTTAAACATGAATAAAAAGGAGCCAACTGTGAGGGAGAAAAGTCATTTTGAAATAAAATAAGGAATAATTGCAAAGTCCTCCAGCTGCATAGAGCAGCCCACAATATGTCATTATCTGCTCGTCAGGTAATTAAATTTCAGGATCCCACATGGTAAATTTGATGTCATACATTGGTATTAACAGATGAGGCACAAGGAACGTTTCTGGAAAATGAGAGAGCTCAGTGAGATGTATTGTAAGCATAAGGCAAAATGAGTTGGGCAACTTGTTTAATGTATTACTTTATGGTGTTATTAAGAAATATTGAGCCCGTGAGGATAAACTCCCCTTTTTCATGTTTTTTATCTCTTCCCAATTGCATTCACTAAAAGGTTCTGTCTTCTGCCATCTGTGCCCTAAACCAAGGGCTTTCCCACCCCCAAAAGAAATGCTCTTCTCCTGCACCCCAGCAGGAAAGCAGCTTTTAACTTCCCTTGGAAAAGGAGCAGAGCAGAGTCTGGGACAGGACCAGGGCAGCATCTCCTCTCAGCATCAGCACGTGTGGGTACCACTACCCCAGGCCAAAGGGCACAAAGTAAACCCAGGCCTTGTAACTGCTGTAATTAAAGAGGGGGAAAATAAAGTCACTTGGAGTGATGAGATTGTTCCTTGCTGTCAGAAGCCAGTGAAATCAAAACAGACCCTGAAAAGTTTCATTAGTTCAGGTTTTATTCAAATTAAATGATGGGGAACTACAGTGTGATTTTCTTTCATAATATAAATATGAATGTTTCTTGAGTCATTTGTCACACTGGACAAGACAGCTGTCAAGAGAATTACTTTGCAAAGTCCTTGGTCCTCCACACTCATGCAAAAAAAATCTTTAATTTAAAAAACAAGCTTAAACAGTCTACCGAGTCATTATGGTATACTGCCAGCTACTGAACCAACAAAATCTGTTTTACAAAACCAAAAAGCTTCACACCCAGGTAAATTATTTCACAGTCATTCATTACTCTTAAGGGTCTTCTTATACATAAAATATACAAATTAAAATTCTCAATATTTATTTATTGTCACTGTAGAGGAAAATAATTTATAAACCCATAAACAAGAGAAGAGTAGATAAAAAAAAAGTGACTTAGCCCATATTCAGACTAATACCTAGCACATTCCCAACACTGCAGCTTTGAGCAACGAGTTGTGCTCACGTGGATGTGATTTGTGGGCATGATGTTAAACTAAGGGGGCAACTGCTTTGATAATATATTAGTAACAATCCCAAAGGTTAATCTAGCTGTTGAACCATCATGTTAGTTTAGTGAACAGGCATTGCACCTCGCTGGGTATTAAGGATTTTGGTCTCCAAACACTGCAAACCAGAGAACAGTGCTGAGCTTTCGTGGTGGTGTCATGCAAACGTTGCCAAGTGCATTTATGGTAATTACATGCTGCACACATCTGTACAAAGGAAGTGTTTGGATAAACTGAATGAACTGAAAATTGGTTTTAATCACCCCCAATTTATCTATTAGGCACAAATGGAAAAGATGGACTTGATTCAAACTTTTTCCAAACAACAGCTTGCTTGAGGTAAATCTATCCTGCTTCGCAAGCCCAGCAGCATGTGCATCTACACGAGATGCTGTTGGGGCTTGGGGGGTACATCCCCAGGGTGCATCCTCTGCAACAGCAAAGCCACCTTTGGGAAAACCCAAGGCCAGAAAATCCCACAAGGGGTCAAGCACAGGGTGATCCCAAAAAGAGGTGACAACAGGAGCTGAGGAAAGCCTTCATATTCACAAAGGACCGACATGAGGAAGTGGCCCAGGTTTGGTGTGTAAAGCTTTTACTAAACCTCCTGCAATAATTTGGCTGGGTTTGGCAGCCTGGGGGGTTGTGCCCATGCTGTTTTGGGCAGAGCTTCTCCATCTTCTAGCAGCTCACACAGAAGCCAAGAAAGAGGATGGTCGAGTGACAGCTTGTCCCCCAAACTGACCGGGAACCAAACACATGGCACAAGTAAATTAAATCAGAGCATTGAAATCGTCGTAAAGTAATAATCTAAGAGTGTCCTGGTGACTGAGGTAATGGATTTGAATTTATCTCATAATGTGGAGCCCAGTGCTGTCCTTCTCACAGGTTAGAATCAACACAAGAGCCATCCCAGATCTCAGTTACAACACAGCGTTTCTTGTGCAGAGAACGTGCAGAGTCACACCTACACCACAGCCAGCAAAACCCACACTGGAGTGCATGAATTAGACCCAGAATTTAACAGAAGTGTCACTGACAACCATAAAAAGCGATCCAAAAAAATTATTTAAAATCTGTCTTATAAAAATATTTACAGTAAAATTTGTTAGCGCTAATGCTACGTTTTCAGTCCTAGAAAAAGGCAATCTGTAAAGGATCTGGCTCAGGTGCTCAGGATGAACAATACAAACACGAAACCACAGGCCGAAGACAAATTCCAAAAGCATTTCTGGGGGGGGGTGGGGGGGGGTTTACAGCTTGTTCATCACGTGTTAGGGTTGTTGGTATTGCATAGCTGGAAAACGAGGTCACTTGACTTGCATAACACTGCAACTGTTTGAGGAGGAGAGAAAGAAACGTGTCATTTGCCATCGAGGAGAACTGGCTGCAGCTGGGAACAGCATCACTCGTCCCTGGCAAGGGCTGGGAGTCCTGGCCCTGTCCAGCAAGCCACAGGTCTGGGCCAGCAGTGGGCAGAAATGCCATTTTACAATAGCAGAAAAACACCAAAACCTGTTTTCCTTCTAAGGAAAATATCTTGTGAATAGATGGATAGCAGGGGATAAAATTATCCCAGCTTCAGGTATATCCACTTTCCACATCTGACAACCACAGCAGATTTCAACCTTGCTCCTCTCCAGCAGTACCTACTAGCTTTTATCTCCAGCCCACAGAAAGTCAGAGTCCCTGAACAGTATTTGCCTTTGCTCCAGTGAAGCCACAGATATGAGAAGGTTGGCTGGGGACTGTTCCCAACTGCTGAGCTGTAGTGGGGCTAGGCAGCAGCTCATACAGTAGTTTATTTATTTGTGTCTGTACAGATCTAACAAGGGCCATGTGTGTCCAAATGCTTGTTCACCCTTGTCCAGTCACTCAGCCTAACAAGAGATGCTCCCTCTGATCAAAACCTGTCCCATTTTATCCTTTATTCCCACGGGCTGCATCAAAGGGAACCCCTTTTTGGACCAGTGAATTTGAGTCTGTCCAAACTGGGGGCTCATCACCTTCCTTATGTCATCGTAAAGATGCATCTCAGGACTCTGATCCTAAGGCTGTTGCAGTCAGGGATACATTCCTGCCAGCCTCAATGGCTTTTACAGTAAGCAAAACCTCAGAGAAGAGCAGCATGTCATACTATTATTTTGGCACGTTTCACTGCAGATCATAAAACTCAAAATGTTTAAAGGGTATTATAGAAACGACTCATTTATTTTTTTTTAATCATTATTTTCAAGACTTCTGAGCTGACATACAGTGGAAGGGTAGACATCAAGAATAATACTGCCTTTTCTTTGGGCAGTTTGGCTTTGTTTGTGCAAACAAGAACATCCAAAGAGGAGTGGGAGCTACCTAACATTCCCCATGAAGGCCAGTCCTTCTGTGGGGGGGTGACACAGCAAAGGTAGGTGCTGTTTCCCCCACAGTGAACCCATCTTACCAGGACTGTGTCAACTCAAAGGTCAAAAATCTACATATTTACAGAAGTAACCCACTCCTCTGCAAAAGCTGCACAAGAAGATGTAGCGTGGATCCCTCTGAAATGAACTTTGAAGTATTTTTCTTTCCTACTGTTGAAGGTCACGGGGAGTCTTTTTGATAAAAGACCTATGGAGACAGAAACCAGTACAAAAACATTGGCCAGCTGCCCACAACAAAAAGCCTCAGCTGATCTAGGGGAGAGAAACAAAACAAACAAACAAACAACAAATTACAAGAAAAAGCCTAGAGAAAATATTTTTCTTCACTAGTTCCCTTCAGCTGGGAAGCTTCTGGGAGCCCACCCCTGTATGCAGAAGCATGCCAGAACTCACAAGGAGACACAACAAAGTGTTTTAAAGTCAAACAACTTCTCAAACAGAAAACTTTTAAGAATTTGGTATGTAAGCAAGACAGCTCTCCTGCAGCTGGAGCTACATTGGTCTGTTTTGAATAATTTTATGAGTTCTTCATTCTAATAGAGGAATGCCTTCAGTAAGGGCAAGATTAAAATAGCAATTACAGTGACAGTGATTAGTTAATCTCCATGCTCTGGAAGCATTAAAACACTGCAGGTATTTTACTTGGCTCATTAATCCCTGCTTGGGTGACAGAGGGTTCTCTCTGTATGGAATGTCTCTATATTAATGGCACCATAAGGTAGTTTTTAACGTCTAAATGCTCTATTATGAAATGGCATTGAGATGCTGGACAGAGCCAGAACTGGGGATTTCAGCACAGCTGAAATGCGTGGGTTGGGAATACTTTCTATTCAAGCAACATTTGTTTCACAGGAGCAACAAACCCCATGGGAGCAGCACGTGTTTTGTGGGGCTGGAAAGTTTTGTGTGGCTCAGGTGCTGAGACTTCAGCCCCAGGGAAGGCACTGCCCAGCAGGTCCCGTCAGGTACAGCACACAGCATTCATGGCAAGTAGAAAAATCACATGGTATTTATTTCCACCGTAGGACAAGCATTTCAGGGGTACATACAGCAGTCCAGTGGCATGTACAAACGTATGACTGAGACAGCGTCACACTCGAGCCAGAGCACCCTGTTCCAGTCCATTTCTGCTGACTGTTTTGCTCAGCTGGAACTCAGAGCTTTCCACTGCCAGTAGTGAAGTCCACCCTCCAGGCACAGTGAGTAAGTAGTTCAACCAACAATGTGCACGGAGCATCAGTAGTGAAGAAATCCAGGAATGTTCATTTTTACTCACATGCCCAAACGTAGCAGTTTTGTTTCACACAGGTAATTCCGTGCCTGCAGTCCAAGCACAGCGTTTATCTCAGGACAAGCCATTGAGAAGAACAGTTGATTGCACCACAGAAAACAAGCAACACCTCGTGTCTAGCATGGAACATGTCCCCAGAGGGCTTTTCACTTGGCTATGCAATCCACCACAGAGTGGATGATGCTTGGAACGTATCACTTGTCATGCTAAGACGTTAACAGCAATGAGATGGGTCAAGTCAGAGGTCAGTCATCTTCCCAACACCACCTAGCTGGATCCACTTCACTTCTGCTCCTCACATTGGCTTGATTGTGTGTCACAAGGGCTTGTGAATCACAGCCACACCTGTTGTAAGGACAGACAGACAGACACAGTTACTGCAGGAGCAGCTCCTGGGCTGCCGGGTGGCTCAGATCACCCTGCAAAGCCAAAGCCCAGCAACGGGCCCGCAGGGAGAGGCATCTACTATTTCTACTGAAACCAACATAAAACACACAATAAGGTAGGATTAAAGCTTCAGGAGGCACAGCCCTCAAGTTTATGCAGGACCCCAGCTGTTGCCAGCTCTCCCACTGGCTGCTTACCTGCGTAACTCCTCCCTGTGCTCATGCTGGTTGGCAGCAACGTCCACTTGTCTGTGCTGGGGTTGTAATATTCCACCGAGGCCAAATTGCAGGAACCGTCGTCGCCTCCCACCACGTAGAGGAGACCATTCACCGCACACACACCTCAAAGCAGAGCACAGCTGGTCAGACGTGGGCTAACTCACCCCCCACAACACATCTCCCGCCACATTCCCGATCCATTCCCAAGCAGATGCTTCATCTTCTGTTTTTGTCACTCACAAACACCAGCCACTCACACCAGCAGCACATTAATTGCATTAAAAACCTCACAGACAACTGAACCAAACGCCGCAGAAAGGCGTGTCGTGGTTACCTGCATTTCTTCTACACATGTTCATGTCTGCTACTTGCTTCCAGGTGTTTGTCCCTGGGTCATAGACTTCCACACTCTTCCTGACCAGGGGGCCGTCGTGGCCACCGGTGGCATAGAGGAGCCCACTGAGAACACCCACACCTGCCAAGAGAGCCCAGAGTCAGCCAAACCTGCAGGGGAGAGGGCTGCACACCCCCTGCTTCTCCTCCTGGGGGCTTGTCTTGGCCTCTCCAAAGCAATTCCAAAACACAGGCCACATGTGCCTCAAGATCACCACAGTCAACTCTCCACCCACCCACTGGCACCACAGCAGCCTGGGCAGTAGTGCCTGGCAGATGAACCCTCTTGCAGGGCTGTGCCCCTTCTCAGGAAGCTGTTAGGCTATCCAAGATCCGCAGTCTAGTCCCACAACATTCCTCTGCCCTTATTCCATCTCTTTGGACTGACTTGTTCTCTGCCTCCCACCACCTTGTTTCCATCTGCCTGATCTTTTCTGCCATGGGGCCCCCTTTGGTTTTAGCCAGATTCCCAATGCCAGGAGCTTTATTTTTATTTTTCTTGGTGCTTTTGTGCCACATGACTTCATCCTGATGCTCTTCATCTTTTCAACAACTTACAGACTCCAGTTCTTGAGGCTACCAATGGGTTCCTCTCCTCCCACTCCCACCCCCAAACCTGGCAGCGCTTGACACAGAGAAGGTGCCTCCAATGCCACCTTCCCAGCCACTTTTGCAGGCTCCTGGCTGAATTTCTGGGAATGACAGGGATCTGAAGGGTACTTCTGCCTAATATTAAGTAAATTAATTAATTAAAATGTTCACCAATCCGTGAGAGCTAAAAATTCCAGCAACATATCTTCATTAACAGGTTCAAGGGCCTCTATTAAAATTAACAAGGTGTCATATTACTAAAGCAGAAACAGATCTGAATCACATCATTCCAACCAAGGGCTTTAACAGCAGGATGGGCCCTGGGCCCTGACAGTGGAAGGAAAGGCACAGAACTCGTGTTCAGGGAGGAGAGGGACCCTGCCAGCCTAACACTGACAGGTTTTCAACTTGGTCCCTGTGCAAGGATCTTTTCTGTCCTGTGCAGCACAGGGAAAGGAGAGGACCAGAGCACCACTTGGGCTCAGCAGCTCCTGTGCCACCAGAACATCTTCTGGTGGTATATCCCATGCCAAAAACACGATGTGTCACATTGCTCTGAGGCTTGCCATGATCAGCAGGAGCACAAACCACGGCAGCTGCTGTGCTCCAGCTGCAGGATGGCAACACAAGGTGGGGAAGGAAACTATCAGAGCATTACTGCCCCTCCCTCACCCCAAAACAGGCCAGAACATAACTGAGACAGACTGATGAATTACAGCTCCACCAGCCACACCACCCTCTGGGGACAGGCCTGCTGTCACAGGTCTGTCACCATCATCTCTCCCTTCTCCAGACTCTCTTAACTTGCTGCTGCTGGGTTTGGTTTTGACCAGACATCTCCCTCTGCACCAAGAGGTGCTGAAATCCCAGCATGGGATTGGGATTTATGGTTCACCTTTGGCAAACACATAATTCATCTCTAACTGCCATAAATATCCACCTTACTGGGCCAAATCCTTGGTATGGTTGAGATACTCCAACATGCACCACTTGGAAAGGGGAAAACAAGCCCCAACACACATCCTGGCTCCTGAGCTGTACAAGGTGTCTCACAGTTCACTGGAAAATGGGAAGTCACTTAAATAGGGAGTAAAGCTTACTGCATCTGAGCCCAGCAGCACCTTGGCATTTGATTATATTCAGCTGTTTTATTTTATACTTTTAAGAAATAATTTAATTAGTAAACTAATTTAAGCAAGTAAGAGAGTAAAAGAGTCAGAAACACTCTAAAGGCTTTTCCACCTAAAACTGCCCTCCCTGTGCAGTGAGACAGGCACAAACAGATAGGATGTTCCTGCCAGGAGGGGGAAGAGAACTTCAAGCTGGTCCAGCAAACCCTGGAAGTGTTTAAAAAATGAGCAGATGTGGCACTTGGGGACATGGTTCAGCAGTGAACATGGCAGTGCCGGGTTAATGGTTGGACTCGATGATCTTAAAGGTCTTTTCCAATCTAAATGATTCCGTGATTCTATTAAACCCAGACAGTGCCTGCACACCCCCACAGCCCCACTGCCTGGACTGGGGCCACCCCAGGGAGTCGGGGACAACTGTTCTCGTCCCCACTAGATGTCAGCACGGGGACGGCAGTGCCGGCAGCGCTGAGTGCGGTGGCAGTGATGGAGCTGTGCAGCAGATCGCGCTGCAGCACCGCTGGGGACCAGGGGCACCGAGCAGTGCCCTCCCAGTGCCTGCTGGAGGGACACCTGGGTGACGCCCAGAGCTCGAGGAGCTCAGCTTTCAGGTGGGGAACAGAAATCTGCGGAGCAATTTGGCAGGGAAGTAGGAGCACTCCTAACAAAGGACTTGCCAATGGGGATATACTGGCGAAGCAGCTCTCAGAGCAGTGCTTCAAACAGAGAAAATTCACTAAAATCCATCTCACTACAGGCACAAACTGTTTTGCTGTCTCAACATGCTGTAAACAATGAGATGCTCATTCTGTTCTCCTGTAAGGTTGTGCTGGGCTAGGTTTAAGCATCAAGCAGATGCTACAAACTTCTTCCAACTGAACCAACAGTGTGTGTCCAAATTAGTCTCATTTGGAGTCACAAAAGGGTACTGGAGTGAGGAAAGGAAGACAAGGTGTAGAGAGCAGCCTCTCAAACTGCTCAGCTCAAAAGGGAACCTCCCACCCCAGCTTAATCTGTGGGGTCATTTCAGCCCCAAAGGGCAGCCTCCAGGCTTGGCTGCCTCTGGGTAACTGCACAGTTTAACAACAGGGAGGACCCACAGCACACACTGAGCAATAGGACCAACAGTGATGAATTCCCTTTCACCTGAGGTTGATTTTAAATGCAATGCATAAGAGCTCTCACCCCTTTCAGAGAGGAACAGTCACAAAGAAAAGTCCCTACCTAGCCTAACACAATGTAGTAAGCTAGAAACCATCAAGGCTAGAATATAATCCTTTTATAACATGTCCTTGCCTCTAATCCTCCAGAGCAACTCTCGCCAACAAAAAATATACTAAAAATTAGCTTAGCAGGGGCAATCTGAGATGAATTTTGGTCTGCACATCACAAAGTGATGCAAAGGTCTGCAAAGCACCCACTGGATGCTTGCAGGAAGACCCAAAATGAAAATCCATTCGACAAACCCCAGTGACAGGAGGTGTAGCTTGGCTTTCTCATGCTCAGCTGACCCTGCAGCTGGTGATCTGGGGAGAGAACTCTTTGCTTACAAGTGAGACACATCTGTCAGCAGGGCTACTTAGAGACACTGAACATTATTTCATTCATCCAGAAACTAATCACGATTTGGCAGATTTTGTCGAAATCAGGAGAGCTGCTGAGGGCTTCCAAGCAATTATGGTTTCACCCCTCATGGGAAGGGGGGCAAATAACAGGTTGTACTTGCCAGCACAGCCACATTTTTTCCTTCCCTTCCACGAGCAGAGGAAAACCGAGTGCTCATCTGCTCCTTAGGACACTTCTGGGAGCCAGTACCTGCCCCGCTGCGCCGAGTGCTCATGTCAGCAACGTAGGTCCATTCGTTGGTGGCGGGGTTGTACTGCTCCACAGTACTAAGGCACTGACGGGACGCTCCATCGTAGCCCCCCACGGCGTAGAGCTTCCCTGGAACACACACACAGGGCCATTGGCATCGTGGCTACCACTGACTTATGTTACCAGCACACCTGACAGCCCCGGGTGAGGATCCTGCCTCAGGGGAGACATGCCTAAACCTGCTGGGGTGTCTGGGAGAATCCAGAGTAGACTCACAGACCTGTTTGTAAAGCTGGTAAAGCTGTCAGCTAAGACAAGGGTACAACACAGCAGCTTAACTAGAAGCCAACAGCCCAGAAGGTTTTTCAAACTACTTATTGGCCCGGGAGAAGAGGTGACACCAAGGCATGTTCTGCTGATGGAGTGTTTCCTCCTGTTCAGATGCCACAAGGCAAGGTGTGCTGTCAGCACTGCACATTAATTACAGTATCACATGAGCAATAAATATGCAACAGCCTCTTATAATAATATAATACCTGCAAGGAAACCTAGACCTGATTTGGAGAACTTGGGCCAAATCAAAACCCAGCAATGCTGCCAGCACAGCTGAGACCAGCCTGGTCACTCGTGCCAAGTGATGAGAACACAGAAGATACCCCAGGACACCCTCACAGCACAGTGTGATACCCCAGGACACCCTCACAGCACAGTGTGTCCAACCCTCCCTACCTCAACTTAGAGAAAGCTGAATAACAAAGACTTTCTGAGACCAGAGGAGCACAATCAGATATCCTGGGACTGTGTCACACATGAAACAAGGCTGATGCTCCACCATGTCCTTTGTTCCAGGGCCTGACTGATACTCTCTCCTTGTCTCCCTGTATCATCTATCAGCCTGTTTTACATTTAGGCAGTAAACTCTCTGGGCAGAGAGGGATTCTTCTTACTGAAGCACAAAGTCATTCTGGTTCAAGTTCAGGTCTCTCAGATGCTACAACAAACAACCATTAATAAAGCTCAACAGATATGAAGAAAAATTCTAACCTAAATTTTTGAACAAAACCCAGAAATAAGACCAATTTTCAATCCCTAACAGCAGAGCCTGGCCACAAATGAGCTGTGCAACTCTTTGCATGCACAAGACTCCCTCCAACAGTTATCATCTTCAGTTTTGCATTCTCCTATTTCTGGATGTTTGCAAGGCTCCAAGAACAGGCTGGCTCTTTTTTTTCCTCCCTCAGGTTCACTCATGGCCTCCTTCTCAATCTTCCTGTCTCTGTAAACATATTTGTCCTGTTGGTCTGACCCACCTGGTGTTAGTCAGTGAATCAGGCAAGAGTGCCAGACCAAGCAAGGCAAGATAAAGTTCCCTGGCTGGCATCAATTCTTAGGTATTTTCAGTATCCACAGAAATCAGGTCAATTTTTGTCACATTCAGACAAACCCTGTGGATTAACTGAAGGCTGCAGCTTGTTCCCTACACCAGTATGATCAGCTCTTGTCTCAATCACATGCCCTCTTTTTTTTTTAATTACAGACTCCAACACGTGGAACACTTATTTGCACTTTCAAACAAAGCAAAGGAAAAGGATTTCCTAAGTCTCCTGTAGAAAATCTTCACATAGAAATGGATCTCTCATGTCCATACTTAATATTTGTTCTGCATTCAAACCCCTTTAGCAAATCCCAGCAGCCCAGTGCTTCCCAAACATGGGGCAATTTTGAAGGAGATGGTTCTCAAGTACGCAAATTTAAGTTAATGACCACTATTTATTCTCACTTTTATCTCCTTCTCTCTTCTCACTTAAACACATTTCATGTTCATAAAAACATTCCATGTATTTCCCATGTTCATAAACACATTCCCATGTATTATATGACACACACAGGTCAACCCAAACCACTGCAAAGCATGGTTTGTAACAGTGCTTGTGCCAGTGGCTGCTCTGCTCTGCGCTAACTGGAAACTGCTACAACCTGCTGAAGGCAACATCAAACAAAACCTTACACTTGCTTCAGAACAGATTTTGTAAAGGAAGAAATGGTTCCTACTTAAACTGCTCATTCTCCTGGATCCAAACCAAGCTGCTCAGCTCCAGCTCCCTCGAGTGTGGTGCTGACACAGAGGTGCCAGCAGCTGCCACCCTCCTCCCCAGCACCCTCCGCTCCCACCTCGCTCCGAGCTGCCGCCGCACCAGCCTGTGCTGCTGCCAGCCCCTGCTCGTGTAAGAACCAGAGCACAGCGTGCCCTGCCTGATGTCAACAAACACAGGTTTTAGTATTCCTGCCAACCCACCAGCTTGGGGCTGTGGGACAAACTGTGTTCCTGTTTCTGAGCAGATTTTCCGTGATGGGAATTCCATCCACGGGAGCAACGGCACCCGCTGCACAGCAGCACTGGCTCTCACCAGCCACAGGTAGCCCAGGAAGAATAAGGTTCCAAGAAACCTGCACACACCTAATGGCATTCACATGGGCTGGTCTGAGGCTCTTGGAAGGCTACACGTGATTTTTCACTAAGATAAAGAGGAGAATGGAAAAAGCTGCAGCAATTACATCATATAAAAATCAATCTTTCCCAACTAGTCGATGGAAAAGCTCTTGCAGTTGCCTCCTACTACACTTAACCATTTGACACAGGAACATTTGCTTGATGGAAATGGCTGCTGATTTTCTTACCCTCCACAACTCCAACTCCAACACTGCTTCTTCTTGTGTTCATGGGAGCCACAAAAAACCACTCATTGGTTTTATAGCTATAGGCCTCAACTGATGCCAGACCTAGTTAAAAAGGGGATACACAGGTTTTCTAATTAAAAAAAAAGAGAAGAAAAAAAGATTGGTGTTGCACTTTCATCTGCCTTCCGCCTCCTCCCAAGCCCTTAATTCCCGCCACGCTCCTGCAATCCCATTTTCTAATCCCTTGCCTTTCAGGCTGGGACCAGTATCTCAATGCCACTTCTTCAGCAGCTGGAAAAATGCTACCCCATCAGCCCTGCCCTGGGACTGCTGCCTCTCCAGTGTGCTGGGGACACTGAGGTGGAGCAGAGTCCAGATTCCAAGCCCCAAAGACTCACATCTGTTCAAGTATTACAAAATATCCATGTAAGAGTTTAAAAACTCCCCCGGACCCTGCTGCACTGTACTCATCACCAGCTGAAATACTTCAGGGCTTAACCAAGTGGCAAAGCTTTACAGCAGAGGTAGAGGTGTGAACCTAAACATGTAGTTATGCCAAGACACGTCCCAGGTACACACACCCTGTAACATGCCTTGCTGGTATTTTATTCGTGTCGTTACAAAAAATTTCACTGAAACAAGGAAAAATCCCTTTTCAGTCCAGAAAAAGCGTATTCATACAGAGAACGAGACTGAAAGAACTGTATCACTGAAGAAAACAACTAGGGTGAGATGCTCTGTAATTGCTGATGGCTCAGAGCATGCATGTGGCTGGTTACAACATGCAGCAAACCCCAGCTTTGGCTCTTCCTCTACAGGAACCTCACTAAAGCCCTTCAATCTCTGCAGGGCCTCTGCAAACATTTTTTTTTCAGGTCAGGCACTGCCTGGTTTTTGCTCAGTCACCTACCAGTGCTGCCATCAAAGCCTCCCACTGCGTACAGGAGGTCATTGAGCACGGCTGCCCCCAGAGTGCTCCGTCTCTCCTGCATGCTGGCTATGGATGTCCACTGGTCCTTCACGCCGTCGTACACGTCCACCGTCCGCACCCGCAGCGACCCGTTAAAGCCCCCGACGGCATAAACGTTGCCAGCCATGAACACCACCCCTGACAAGAGAGGAGAGAGGTGTCACAGTGGTTTTACAAATGGTTTTGGGAGCAGGCGCCCTGCCAGGGTGTGGGACGCAGCCGGGAGAACGTGGGCACGGCTCTGGCGTTTTCCGCGGGTTAAGGGCGTTGAAGCCAAGTGTGATAAAACACATGGGAGGGGAAACGCACATCAAACCATGGCAGCACAAGGCACAGATGGATTTCACACCTGAATGAGTAATTTTGTGAGCCAGAGGGAACACCAAATGGCGATCCACACTCTGTCAGATGTTTTCAGAGGAACGCTCCCAACTCGAAGATCTGCTCTCTGTCACCCACTCCTCAGCACCAAGAGGGACTGACTCAGCTCCTTGGATTTTCACTAGGATACCAGCAAGGCAAACTGGATCCCTGTGGGCTGCCAAGCCAGTGGGATGGGAGGAGGAAAGGAAACGCTGATGGAGGAGTAGCCAGGAAAGAGAGAGAGATGATGAAGGGGAGACAGTGGCTATGGAAAGTGGGCAGGCAGGATCAACCCCTCTAGAGAGGGGTTCATCCACCTGAACAAGAAAGGGAAAACATCTGTAGGGAAAAAAATGGCAAAAAGAAAGAGCTATTTGAGGCCAGGGGCACAAAGGAAGGCTGAAGGGATGGCTGAGGCCATCCATCCAGTGCTAAAGAGCTGCATGAGGAAAGAAGGTGGCAGCAAAAGGTCCCATTACCTGCTCTGCATCTCCTTGAGGGAAGCTCAGCAACCTGATCCCAGCGCTCCTCCTCAAAATCATAGCACTCCACACTGCGAATGGCTTTGGGGGCCTGCCCACCCACCACGATCATCACCTGGGGAGGGAAAACAACAGATAGAAAACCTCAGACATAACCCTGAGCAGCTTCTCCCTGCAGAGAAACCATCACCACAACCCAGTCAAGAGCAGCTGCCAAAAAACATGGGGCAGGCCAACTAGAAGCCTCTGCAGCAACACTTATTTCAGTCAATTCTATTTCAAGGGGGAAAAATTTATCTCCAATTTAATGCACACTAAATATGGCTGCCTCATTTACCATGTCCAAGGTGGGCAACCTGCCCAATTTCCCCTTGAAATACAAAACCTTTCGGACCCACAGCGTATGAAAGACTCACTGTAAAAGTATTTTTAAGTGAAGAAGATTCCAGCATAATTTCCACTGCCAGCCCACTGTTTAGTCATTATCTCCCTGGTGGTGCTAAAAATAATCAATGCCACTGAGCAAATAAAACCTGACAGCTGTGTTGCCACCTGTGGGGAAGGCGACACTCAGGGAAATCACCAGCACTGTGACCACCTGGGGTGCTCAGCTGCTGAAGGAAGGGATTTGTCAGCTCCATTAAGGCTTTTGTCTGCCACAGGTATTGATCCAAATTCAGGAATTAAACCCTACACTCCTTACAGAGAGGGAAGAGCTGTGTGAAGGGGATCAAGGGCAACCTCAGGAGTTCAAGAACCGCTCTGCTGAGTCAGGCTAAGGGTTCATCCAGCCCCGGCCTCCACCCCCAGCAATAGCAAGTGGTGGACACTGGTGAAAAAGTGAGAAGGCCAGAAGACCTGGAGAGCATGCAGTGTGTTTCTTCCCAAATCTGCCATGTCTGCTGCCAGAAGACAAACCTCCCATGGGTTCAGGAGCCTGCAGCTCATCCCTCCAGTGTGCATTGCTGCTGAGCCCCAGCTGGGCACTGCAAACCAGCATCTGCACAGGCAGCCCCCAAAACACCTGCACACATTTCCTTCAACTCTCCACGGCTATCGAGGGAGGATTTGCTCCCTCATCATAGCAAATCAGCAGGAGCAAACACTAGCCAAGACAGTCTGATTTTTACAAGGCCAAGGAGCTAGAAACAAGATAACTGGGCTTCAAATATAGACAAAGAGTAGATGGGAAACTGGTTTTAGCCTCTGCAAGGCAGTTGGGAGTAGCTGAGGGGATAAGATCGTCACTTGAGGTCACTTGGGTAATGAGCTCAACTCCAAGCACGGTTCCTTTAAAAGCAGGACAGCGATTTAAAGAATTTGAAGAGTAGTAGCCTGTGAAAATAGTAGCCTGTCTGATCTACAAAGATGAGAACGTGACATTAGAAAGCAAATTGAGTCTAAATTAACAGCCTGACTACCAGTTGTGTAACAGTCTCCCATGGAAAGCTGCAGAGCTTCACACGATTACAGAATTAAGAGATTTCGTGGCAGACGATAATCCCTCATCAGCAGGACCAACAGGCCAGATGAAAGTTTCTCAGTAAAAGGATTGCTGAAAGATCATCACCTTCTTCCCTTTCTCCACAGTTCAAAAGAAGGGAGGAGAGACCTGCAGAGGATTTGGGTTTGTGCTCACGGGTCATACTATAGAGGCTGTTGAGAACCTCTGAACTCGCTGGTTTGCTGTTCCTTTTATCCCTCACTACTTTAATCCCTGAACAAGGGACATGTCTGCCCTTCATGACACCCCCAAAGCTACGTTCTACCAACTTCATCTCAGCAATAGCAGAAAGGACACAGCACGCTGACACATACAGAAGAACCACAATTTCTCAATGGAAAGTCCAATACCTAAACATCACAAACAGCACAGATCTCATACACCATCCCACAAACCAGCCCCCGCACCATTTGTGCTTAGAAAAATTACACACTGTGGTTCTGCTGCCTTAGAATCTCCAAAATGCTTATGAACAACTCCAGTGACAGCCTGTTCAGAGACATTGTGCCCAACTGTGTTTATCTCTGGGGCACAGGGAAAATAGTTTCTGTGGCTGTTTTTCTACTTCACTAATAAAGTGGTGGCCAGAGCATCACACGCCTGCAGGATAAACAGGGGAGCAACAAGGATTATTTATTCAGTTGCTGCTTTGAGTCTATTGAAATTTGCTTCAGACTTCCTGCCCACGGGGCTTCGTGCTGTTGTTTCCCGATCTCCTGGCTTCTGACTATGGATACAGGAAACAAAAAGACACCTACTGTGACCCTCCTCAGCAGGGCTCCAGGACACCTCAGCCAGCCCTCCCAGCGCTGCAGCCTCTCCACGGGTCACAAAACCACTTGTGGCCGACAAAATGCTTCAGCAGCAGAGATGCTGCTTCCCCTAACGATTCAACTACGTTTAGCCAACTTAATTACGTGTCCTTGCTGGGCACAGGCAATGCCAGAAGAGGGAGTAAAACACTTCAAAGCACGATCATGGAGTTAGGAAGAAGTAGCACAGCAAGATCTCGAGCTCCTGTCAAAGACAGAAAATGCCACCTGTAAAGCTGAGTGAGGTGACATGAAGTGACGAGCTCTGCTTACCTTTGGCAAGCTAACAGGAGTCCTGGGCTTTGTTCTGGGATTCTTTATCAGTTGCCTTTGATCCAGAGGAAGCAAATGATATTTCATGGCCTCGATAAGGAAGTCTTTACAGGTGTTGTTATTCTTGATTAAAGCTTCTTCTTCGACTGTCTGAGAACACACACAAAAGATCATTTAAACTCCAGTACTTGGTGGCACAGGTCACAGGGAGCTTTGTGGAAAAGACATGAAACCTGGAACTTCCCTTCCAAAGTATCAACATTTAAAAAAAAAATGCAGAAGACAAACAGACTGACAGCTCTTCCCAAAGAAAAACATCCAAGCTTCTCTCTGTTTTCCAAGACCACTCACAAAGAGTGAGTTTTTTATCACCCTCTGCCAGACACTTAACTCAGCAGAGGAGAATTCACCAGGAGTCTGGGCACAAAATAAGTAATTTCTTTTATCTGAGTCAGACTTTTTAAGGAGATGGAAAATTTTTTATTCCATCAGAAGATACAGCTGAGAGGGAAAAAAACCCATATGATGGGTTCATCTTGTGAATGCCAATTTTATGCCAATTGTATTGATTCTTTTAGACACATGATAAAAGCATAGTAGTCAAAGAGCCCACATGCCAACCCCTTCTTTGGGGATTCTCAGCTCATTATCAAGGCCCAGATCCCAGGAATTAACTCAGGAAGAACGATCTCCAAGTCAGACTAAGTCAGAGAGTACCTCACCTGCCAGTCACACAGACCCATATCTTTGTGCAGAACACACCTTCAGCCAAAATTATCACACGTAAAGCTAAATTTACCTGTGCATGAGGGGAAAAAAAAACCTGCACAAGCCTGTAACACCACCACCTGGGTATTTCTCGGGTGAAAAATCACAAGACAGTACCTGCTCAATGCTTCCCCCAGAAGCGTTTACAAGAAGGTTTCTGACTGAGAGCATTGATTTCAGAGTCCACTCAGTTTTTGCTTTAATTCCTCTGTTTACAGACTCAGCAACACACCAAATTACCCATCTCAGACACAAACAGCCAAGCCATTGATTAGGGAGCTACCAGCAGATTAAGTGCAATTACTGAGGACTTATTTGCAGACTAACCTGTACCAGGTAATCTCTGGGCAAAAGGGGCAGGCGAACATGCTCCATCAGTTTAGCCATGTGCTCCAAGCGAGATTCCTTCTCATAATTTATCCAAGAGATAACTGCTTCAAACACCTACACAGATAAAGTACAATTAAACGGGGAAGAGAGAACTGGCTTGCACAGTCACCTACCCAAAATCAGAAGCACTGTGATTTTACAGCATGGAAGGACGGAGGTGCAAGATCTCTATCAAACAGATGAAAGAGTCGTGACTGTGCACAGAGCACAAGCACTACCATAGCAAAGAGCTGAGCTGACCATGCATATTAACAAGCAGCTTCCCATCTAGATGTGCTGTATCACTCCCAAAGCTAAGTGCATGTCCAGGACAATCATATACCTCTTGGACATTAGGACTGGAAGGCAGCCAGGAAACTTAATGAGCCTGCTGACATTTGCACTGGACATTATTCATGAAATCAGCCACAACAATTACTCCTGATAACAGAGATCTCCCTCCCCAAGGAGCCTGGCAGTAAGTCACTACACTCGTATTTAATCACTGCACCAGTTCCACCCCAGAAACCAAGAAGTCTTGAGGACAAGTTCCCCACACACCCAGGACAAGCCCTGCCTGCAGCCACGGAAGCTCTGCACCGCGTGCACTTCACTGCTAAAAATACTCGGATACTCCAGCTGGAAAACAAGAGCACACTGGGCTTCTGCTCTGAACCAAATTCTAGTTGTACTTCCAGATCCAACTGGTTCAGATAAGCATCCAGACCTGGACTCCGTGACGAAGTGCTCACAAACAGCCCATGGGCAGGCGCCAGCAGAGCCCTGCAACACACAGGCAGAAGCGTCCTATGTGGGCTCCGGTATGAATATGCATGTGCTTATATAACTGTGAGCCTCACTCGCAGAAGAAAGGCCTAAAAATGTCATCAGGAGTGGGGAAGGCTCTCTGAACAACCCAGCAAGGCAGGGAGAGGGGTTGGTGCAGTCTCAGATGCCGCACAGCAGGATCTGGATCACTGCAGTGGAGTTTCCCCACAGAGGCAGAATTAAATTCTGATCCATAACTCAGATCTAAGACAACATTCCCCAAGTGCTCTCACTGCCCAGGGGGCTGAACAGAGCTCCTTCCCACAGACCCTATCTTTTTTTCCCAAAAAAGCATCACTGGCCTTTCATCCCAGCACATTGGGCAAGTGCCCTTGGTTTCAGCTTCCCTCCGGGGTCACCAACTGGTCAGGCCAATTTGCACAGATAATTTTTTTCTTTCTTTCCGTCCCTCCCACCACTTCCCAAGAAACCGTTTTGTTTGGTCCAAGGTCACTAATTTGACTAAATCAACCAGAACCGAGGGCACCATCTCTCAGCCCCCTATTGTTGCTGGCAAACAGGAGGTCCTGGCAGACACATCCTCCCCACGAAGAACAGGCAGAGCAGAAAGGGGTTTCTTCCTCTTGGGCTAAACTATATATTTTTAAAGAGCAGTAAAGCACCAGCCTCATTTCCTGTGCCAACAGAGCTCCTGCTGAACTGTTTGGAATTCAGGACACTTCGATGAGGATTTAAGCAACACAACAGGGAGCCGTGTAATCAAACCCCAGCAAATGCTGAGGAGAATAACTACTGCAGAGCCTTTAAGCATTTTAAAATTAAAATAAATAAGCAAACAAACAATTTAACTTCAGCTATGAGGCCTTTAAAGTAGAAACTGGGTTGTTGTGAGATCTTTTTAATTGCAAATGACTGTGGAAGGAGGATAAAGCAAATGTTTAGCCGACAAACAGGCTTTTCATTAACCTCTTCTGCACTAAGGCTGAGCTACAGGACAGGTCACAGGGCTGGGACAGCCCATCTGGACAAGATGACACTGAACAAGTCTAAAGGAAGGTGAGGCAAATGTCACCAGAAATTAACTGGAGACCATTCCTGAGTTAGACAAACACCAATGCTTCCCTGCTGTGCCTACTCTAAAAATAACGGCATTAAAAAAAAAAAAAATCAGATTCTGGCACCTTCCGTTGGCTCTGACTCCTAATTTTTTGAGAAGGGGGAAAAAAACTTAATCCAAGACAGCAATATCTCTATTTAAAGGCCACATCTGTTTCCAGCACTGCTGTGCCCTCCCTCCATGTGCCGTGCCCACTGCAGACCCCAAGCAGCTGCTGCTGCTCCCCCAGGATCCAGGATCCTGCTGCCAGGTGGGATGGACCAAAAGCAGTTTTACCCACACAGCTTGATTTGGAGCTGAGGTAGCAGCTGGCACCTGCCTGGCTGTAGGAGCCGTACCAAACCTGGGAGAAGTAAATTTCCAACTCTATGGAGCAGAAGGGTAAAATCCTGGAATATCCCCTCTCCTCACACCACCTACGGAAAGAGCCAGCCCAGATGTTTTCTCAGTCTCTTCAGCCAAAAATCCAGTTATCAGAGACTCCCAGGAGTCAGACCATGCATCAGCTTCTGCTGCATGTCAGCAACATGAGACAAAGAGTCAGTTACTGCACTCTGTGTAGAATCCACAATCCAAAAGTCCCAATCCTCTTAAAAACTTCTTTAGCCACTGCTGTGAGCTGGCAGGAACCCACTCTCAAGGCCTGAAAGCCCCTCCATTTCACACATCTTTAGTAAAAGCAAATAAACATGATTTTTACAGGGATTTTTTAGCTTGCAAACAGTGTCATAATTAAAGAACCAATTAGAAAACATTAATAAAACCATCTTCCAAGTACTCAGCTATATCAAAAAGAGCAGGCAGGGGTCAAAATAAACCTTTGCCCTGTGCTGAAAAGCCTGTACAAGTTCAGAGGCTGGTACAACAAGGGGGAGAGGAAAGGAAGGAGGAGAATCTTTGAATGACAGGGAAATTCTGTCATCATTTTGCAAATAAAATAGATTTCTGTGCTAGCACTCAATTTTTGTAGTCCTGATGGCCTAGGGGTAAAAGTAAGCCAAATTTGTGGAGACAAAAATATATTTTATTGGGCCAATTGGTATCAGCTGGGGGGTGGCAGAGGAAGGGGAGAGCACACAAGGTCCTGGGCACAGCACACGTACCCCGGGGCATTCCAAGGGTAACACTCCCTCCCTGGTCCTGGCAGGACTCGCTCTAACACTTCCCAGTGACCCAGGGATGGCAACACTCTGGATGCCAGGTTGCAGTCTATGTATGAGACACAGTGAGAACAGGAACAGGAAAACCTCTTGTGAAATCTGGCTGTGACAATTCAGCTCTCAGACGTTTGAACTATTTGCCTACTTAAATAACATCTTGTTGCTTCCAAGTAGTTCTCTCTCCATCACCTGTGCACATAGATACATATGTGTATGTACAGACTGGCATACACACACACTTGCACATACTTTCATGTATATTTTTTTTTATAATATATATCTCAAGCATTAGCAAATAGGAAGAATATAGGTGAGGAAAATGGCTTGTCTGTCATAAAGTTAACATGGAACAGCAGCCTATGAGCCTGTCCTCAATTTCCAGCACTTCTCTGGACTCCAGAACATTTCATGTTTATGTTCCATTCTCATTTTCTGCCTCTCTCCTGTTATTCAGATCTGTTGTTTTGAACGTACAGCTCATGCTTACGTTTCCTTCCACTGCCCTGCGTCCTCAACTTTTACAATCAGCCAAAGAAATACTGGGTTTGATTGCACAAAGCTCAGATGAGGGAGGGAGCACTTTGATTCCTCTGGGCACAAGGCCAATAAAAGCTTTTTAACAATGCTGCACAGGACTGGAAAAAATTGGTTACTAAACTTGCACTTCCCTTTGCAGGCTGCTGGGCTCATGCAGAGCCTTTCTGCTGTGAGTTGGTACCCGTTGGTTTTTGCTCTCTCTGGCCCTGCCTGTGTGTCACCTCTGAGCACCCCACGGAGCCTCTGAGTTTGCAGGCTCAGCATCTGAACAGAGCATCCCTGTGTCCCTACCTCACGTGGTGCAGGTTTTCTGGGAAGTTTTACCACTCTTTGTGCCCCAGCACCTGTGTGTTTGCAGCCCAGAGGGGCTCAGCAGGAGGAGAGCACACGCCTGCATGTGCAGCCTGAGCAGCAGCACCAACAAGCCCAGGTCCATCCTTGTCCCACCCAAACAAGGGTCCTGAAGTTACAAACCACATCATCCTCTAGCTCTCCCGTGGCCTCCCACAAGTGACCATTTACATCTAAGGACATGGTTTAGTGGTGGACCTGGCAGTGCTGGGTTAGTGGTTGGACTCAACAGTCTTAAAGGCCTTTTCCAACCTTAATGACTCAGTGGTTCTACAACCTCCCCACAGTGACAATTCTGGGGTGAGCTGAAGGACTCAAGGCACATACCTGTCCCCAGAAACCTGCAGCAGGTCATACAAGAAGCTCACACCAGAGAAAGGCTGGATCTGGAGCTCACCAAGCACTAAAACCTTTAGTCATCCTCCTCCCCAGGACTCCAGACTATACAAGATGTGCTGAACATTTCAACCACAAAACAGTATCAGCCAGTGTCTTTTTCCTGCCTCTTCCATTAAAAACACTGATGATGTTAGAAAACGTTTCCTTCCTTCCTTCCTTTTAGTTGCAGATCTCCTTTTGTTGTTCCACCCAACATGCAACAGAAGCCAATACCCCTCTCTGGCTTAATGAAATTCACCTTCTCTGAGGTTTTGCAGCAGGTAATGAGTGCTTTACACAACAGCATATGGGAGTTTTCTAGTTTTCCAGGGAGGAAAGGTATTTTGTTCTGACCTCCAGGCCTTTGGAAGTGATATAGATCTGAGAATCATTACTTCCTTCAAAGAACAACCAAGTGAAGGTCATTTTTATGTGTTTCTAGGATTTGCATTATTTTAATTTTCCTTTCCACATGATCTCTGTTGCAGAATGGCCCCTAAAGAGCATTTCATGAGAACATTCCTGGTTTAAGATCTAGAAACATTCCAGCATTCTTACATTCACTCTTGCTATGCAATTTACTGTACCTTTTCTTCAGAGGAGACTGTGAGCTTGTCACTTGATATTAAACTGCAAACCTGGTCCAGACTAAGGCTAAGAAATTCTTCTCCTAGCATCACCTCAGGGAAGTGCTGCTCTGTTCAACAAATGAAAAGAGGGAACAGAAAATTATAATGAAATTCATGTTTTCAGTCAATGGAAGGACTACAGCATTCAGAAAACTGTTCTTATTACAGCTCTGGGCACCCGAGACAAACCCACTGTGGTTGCATGGGGGAACACAGACAGAAACCAGAGAGAGAGCTGCAGAGAGAAATCTCATGTTATTTCAAGTAGCATGAGCCCCAGGAGACAATTTCATAAATGACACCAAAGTTTCTGAAAAGCCACTAAGAGTCTCCCAGTGGCAAATAAGATTAGAAGTGGCAACTGAGACAAGTGTGAGTGCCTTCCTAAGGCAGTAAATTATCTGGCCACCTCGAGATTCAGTTCTTGCCCACTTCAACAAGTTAGACAGCATCAGATCTGCTCAGCACCTGGATGAAAAACTCCACAAGGGTCTTGGGTATTTGCACATATTCCAAGGAAGCCCACCTTTAACATGAATCAGTTTGGGGCATATGGTCAGCAGCCAATACTGAGGAATCCCAGGGCATGGAGCTGAATCTGTGTGTGCAAGGGCTACATGGAGAGATGGACAAGGGGCACCTTTATCCCATGCACTCCCATGGGATCAGGTCTCCTCTCCTTCCACCTTTTACTTCTTTCCCCCAAAAGGTGTAAATGCACCCTTTCTCTTGCTCCAACCCCCCAGGACCCACCTTCCCCAGTAGCTTTTCCCCTTTTCACTTCAGCCCACAACTCTACAAGTTCCTCTTTCTCCCTTTTCTGCCTCCAGATCCCTCCATGCTGTAACTCTGGGAGCCACTTGAAAACAAAATGCATGTCACTGATCATAATCCGAAACTGGAAGAATTATGACTGAGGATCATCAAATCTGTCAAGCTTTACATCGAGCCAAAAGGCACAGGAAAGAATTACTTCCTAAAAAATAATTTCTAGGTCAACTGTGTCATTAGCCAGTTGCAGGCAATTTTAGTTTTGCAAGCATTTCTTACATATACTGCCAATTTAATCTCACCTGCCATTTCTAAGTCCCATTTATCTTTGGCTGAAATACAGAAACATGAAGCTCAGACACTTTATCTGCAGCAGCTTTTTTCAAGCTCTAATCCTGCAGCTTTGAGGAGTTCAGACTCAAGTATCCAAAAATCTCCCTCTGCAGCAAGATCTGCTTCGAGTTCTCACATCTGCAAAGTGCTTTGCCTGTCAAAAAGCAGCACCACAGGGACATGAGCTGGCATATCTTCTAGAGAGGAGCTCTTTGGAGATGGCACCTGAATGACCCCTCACCAAAGCTGGTGCTGCAGAGCTGGACTCTGGACTTGGACTTCCTCAGTCACGGACCCTCTGACTAAAAATAGCAGTATGTGGATAAAGTTTAATACTCTGTTATGCTGGAAGTATATATAAGATCTAATGAACTCTTCTGGCCTTAAATACTCAAGAGGCAGGAAACACTCCCCACACAGTCAGCTGGATGCACTCTGACTTCTGGACAAAATCTCATAGTCATTCATTCTGGACTTGCATCTGGCAGTAGAAATATATTTGATCTCTTGTTATTAGTTGCAAGCAAGTAAGAATATTTACTGATTTTAATAAAGTAACTGGTGCCTGCATAAAGGAGGCTCCTCCACCTACTGAAAGGATCCACTGGCCAGAACTAAGCATTTCTCAAGGAACTGAGCTCATGCAGACATGGAGTCCTGAGTTTGGGGACCTTCTGTCTTGCTTTAAGGCTGTTACATAAACAACATAGTGAAAAGAATTTTAATGGCATTTTTATTAATGGAGTTCCATTAACATTACATGGACTGCTGTACTAACTGGGACTTATGAAGGCCAATAAAACAACAAAGCAGACTTTCTAATTGCCAAACAACCAAATAAATATACAGTGAATGCACTGCTTGTTGGGTTAAAGATTAAACAGGGCCTGGAAGCAAGGATAATGAGATATTACAAGCAAGCTTTTATACAATTAACCATTCCTTCCAGGGTACCTTTTCCTCCAGGGGATAATACAGCCAGAGTAGCTGAAAAGGTTTTACTTTTATTTGCAGGAGAATAGGGGAGGACTCGGTGGGCACATTTTTATTCCACTGAGCCTACTTATGGTCCAATTAAGGACAAAACCGTTGACAAGGAAAATTTTGCAGGACAGAGCAGGTGCCCTGGGAGACAGCAGGTGTATTTATCCCCATACAAATTACCAGAAAAGCAGGAAAACAAAGTAAGTAGAGAAAACCACCAGTTTCTCCCGAGCAGAGGTCAAGGGCAGCTCTGCCAGAGGAGACTGGAAAGTACTGGGGAGTTCAGGGCTTGGGGCTGCCTGAAACAGCTTTATATTTACAATGCAGAGGAGAAATGCTGGGAGCCTTTGCCTGCACCTGCTCATTGCAACCAAACACATCCACTCTCCAGGAAACATGAGCCTATCCACCCTGGGGGTAAGTGCCCATTGCTGCACAGATCAGAGCCTCAGACTGCCTGGCAGTTTTAGCAGAGTGTTCCGACTCCCACTCACGAGATTTAATTTTGCCTAGTTCCATTTATTCCTAGAATGGAAATCCCCAGCATTGCCTACTGCTCCCTCAGGGCAGGGTCCATGGGGAGGACACCAGCGTGCCAACGCTAAGCTGTTGAACAAGCACACAAAGAGCTTGCTGGGATCACACTCAGGAGCTACTCTGTGGGCTGAGATCCACAGGATCAGGGGTTTTTACCTCACAAGGAGCTCCCCTGTGACCAAACCGCATTTCACAACTCGCGGCGTGACGGAAAGTTACAGGTCTAGAACCCAATAAAATATTCCCTTCCCCATTCTAACACCAGAAGTATGAAGTGACCAACCAGGACGTGCAGATCTTGCTCAGACTACACAAGTTGCTGCCCCTGGGAGCAGGTCTGACCCCAGAGAAGGGCTCCCCTCCCTCACCTGCGTAGGCGTTGGCCTGCTGCAGCAGCTCGGAGCAGGCGTGCACGTCGGCAAAGGCTCGGATGCCGAGGCAGTTTGTGGGATGCAGCTGGGATTGAAGGAAGTCACAGCAGTTTTTCCTAACGTCCATCAGCTGCAATAAACTAGCAGCTGGCAACAAAACCTGCAAAAGCAAGAAAGGGGAATTAGAGCGAGCACAACAAAGAGTGTTTGATGCACAGCTTGCGCACATTGGATGCAATTCCCCTTCAGGGTCCCTGTGGGGGACGAGAAGGAAGGTTAAAGGCTTGGCTCTATCCATATGCAGAAGATCCCCATTCACACTCTGAGAAATGGAAATAGCTATCCCATGCTGGGCTAAAAGTGGAGCTCTTCTCCTCACATCTTCTCCCCACAAGACCTCGAGGCAGGTAAAGGGAGGACAAGACACAAGCAACCACAGGTGCACCTGAATTTCTGGCTTTGCTGCAGGTAGGTCCTGCACCACAGATTTATTGGTTTTTTTCCCCTGAAGAGCTTTATACTGTTTATAAGCATTGCCATCAGATTCAAAGCCCATAGCAGCCCAGCACTCCTCAAAACCTTGAACTTTCTTATTTCCAACAAAACCATATTGGCCTCTGAGCAGGGTGCCCAAAGGGCTGTGTAAGAGAGGAAGTTCCCAGAAGCTCAAGCAGGTTTTAGTGACAGCAAGACTCCCAGGAAAGATGGGGCCAACTATTCAAATTAACAGCCCTCATTTCCACTCACACAAAATGCTGTGGATGCTTGTGGTTCGTTCTGAAAATAAGGTACTGCTCTGTCCCTCCAAAACTAAGTGCAGAAAATGGAGACAGAAGTGGATCAGGAATGTGACATCTGCTGGAAAAAAAACACCTTTGAGGCCAGTAAGAAGGACAGGAAGTAGAAAACAAAGTCAATCGGGACGTTACAGCCCATGACATCAGCTACTTCCTTTCTTATGTCGAACAGCAACTGCAGACGTGTCTTGTCTCAGACCCTTCATAGCTCTGGCTGCTTCACACATGTCCTTCCAACTGGGCATCTGTGCTCACCATCTGAGCACACATTTCCTGGAAATTACTTCCAACTCAAAAAACCCCAAGCAGCTGTTAAACAAAACAAGTGGGTTAACAGCGTTCACCTCTCTGGATCTCGATGGCACAGAAGGGATAAAGATGTCCCCTCCCTGTCCCTGCCACTACAGTCCCATTCCACATCAGGGCAGGACACTCACAACCTGCCCCAGGTCTTTCTAAGCCACAGATGCATTCCAGCTCCATCCCAGCTGAACAGCAGCCAAGCAGCCACCGCCAACAGGCAACAATAAAAAGAGAAATCAATTAACCCGGGAGTCTGTTTTGGCCCAGGTCTCTTCATGCCAGAAGACTAGTTTGGGGGTTTGATTAAATCAAGATAGCAATATTCTAGGTTTTTGAAACCTAGCTGTAGACCATTTCCTGATTAGCTGAACGAGATGTGAGCACCTGAGCTGCATAAGGGTTTTGGGCAGAGGAGCCAGATTCCCTGCAAAAACTCTCTGGGCACAGACCATACAGAGCTTCTTCTATGCACCCCCATCCATCCAGCATGTCCACCTGCCAATTCAGGGAGGCTGCCTACCTCCAGTGTTTGGGATATTGCCTCTAAACCAGAAGGTGCTCACTGCCATCACTAACACCACATGCGACAGCCCCTGGACGTACCAGTACTACTATTACAGCCCTGTGCTGGCTTCGGAGGGCAGGGCAGAAGGAGCCTTACACCATTGCAGCCTTTGGGAAAGGGGTATTACCACACAATACTTCTCAGAAGTAGGATATAAAAAGCCTGTCAAGAGATGAGTGGATTTTCTCTTTCCCATTTCCCAGCTGAGCGTCTCGACACTCATCTTGTTTTTACCAGGGAAGGTGAAAAGCAAGCAAAGGATTTCCGGGAGAACAAAGTCTGTTTCCTTTAGAAATAACAAGAGGAAATGCCCTGCCTAAACATGCAGCAGGACCAAACTGCAACCCCATTAACATCCAGGCAAGTTACTCACTTGGGTCTGGATTTCACTCTCAGTATTTGAACTCCAACAGCCGTGAAAGATTTACAGAAAGCTGGCTTCTGTACCAGATCTGCCTCCATATCAAAACCCACTCATTTCTTGAAACTATGTCAAAATTATCTGCTATTACTACCGAGATTGGCTGCTTTGCTAAATAATTTATCTCATCTATGGGGAGTGTGTATATATATATATATATAGATATAACCATAACCATCTAGATCACCAGCTGTGCTCTGCAGACTTGTACCAATTTCAACACAACATTGCCTGTGCAATTACTTCCACAGACCTTTGATGTCTCTAAACAAGGAACATCTTTCAGCCAAAAGTGCTCTGTGTCACTCTAAGGTTTATTCATTAATGCTGGACTGCAGAGACTGGAGTTAATTCCCTAGTGTGACACAGCCTTCCAGGTACCCTTGGCCAAAAGTTAACTTACTCCATTCCTGCTCTGCAAAACTGGGAAAGGAGCATTTCCCCAGGGCAGGGGATGTATTAAAGCTTATAAGCAGCTTTGACAATTCAGTCAAACTAGAAGCCAAACAAGAGTACTGGCTATAATCCTCAGCTGCACATCCAGGGACACAGCTGGGACTGCACATCTGCCCAAACAGGGAGACAGCTCCCAAGCACCCTCTCAGGGGAACCTGTGACCAGAGAAATTAATGGATTTTGTGTTTGCACGGCAGGTAAAGCACACAGTTTTAAATGAACTGCTCCAAACTGCACGAGTAGTGGAGATAAAACTACATTAGTGCAATGTGGCTTTTGAGTGCAAGGATGGCAATTAGGCTTTATTACTCCCCAGCTGCTCCCAGGCAGCACACGGGGTGAACAACGGAGCTTCCACTTAAATGCTCCACCTGGGGTGAAATGGCCCAGGCAGAGGTAAGTGTGACAGGATCAGGGAGCCACAAAGCCTCACCAGGAGCAGGAATGGCAGAAGCAGGCATGAGAAGGACATGGGATATAGAGGTGAGAGAGAAAACAAGGGAGCAGCTGGCAACTTCCCTCCTGATCTACATTCTCCAACTTCTGACACACCGTTCCTTGATTAAACAGCAGAATAAAAATGCAGAGACACTTCCATCAGGCCCAGCATAGTCCTCTGATGCCACATCCACGAGTTTCTCCTCACCTCTGTATTAGGCCAAGCCAGCTTATAAGACTTTCCATAGGTCTAAGGAAGGTACCCCAACCCAGAGGAGTCAGTCTTGCCATGGACCAGGACCCCCAGCACTCCAGGGCAATCCATGGCAAGGAGATTTGGTTGCAGGGAGGAAGACAGCCCTGATTTATTGCTGAAAGGTGCTCTGCCTCACCCTGGGCTTGCACCTGCTACAATTCCAGCTTTTGGAGTGAACAGGGGGAAGGGTGATGAACTGACCCACTTATCACCCCTTTATCATCAAAACTGCATCTGCCACACAACTCTCCTTCCTTGCTGTGAAGTCCTAAGTCTGTAGGGAGAGCTGAGGTGCAGGAGCACACTTCTGAAATGGAAATAGTACAGCTCCTGGCAAAGCTTTTTTCCTCTTTTCTCAAGTCATTTTGTATGACAATTACTGTGCCTGCAAAGCTGACAGTTTCAATATCTACTTCCTTCAGACAGCTAATTTCAGGTTGCATTCTTTCTGCACAATCCATATCTCAAACTATGGCTGTGCACAAGGACACCCCTCACATGTGGTAACACTGCACAGCGACCGTGAGTTTAATTGGGAAGTCAGGTTAATCAGGACTTTTTCCAGGGAATCATTACAGCCTGAATGATAATGACTTTCTTAATTGGGAGGGCAATTCTCAGGCTGCTGAAAGTAATGAAGTGTCATCTTCATTAAGGATGGCTGGGACACACTGAGGAGGGACTGTATTCACTGCCTAGAACCAGAGGTCCAGGTATGTTCACAGGACCACCTTAGACAATGAGGAGCCTCCTCCCAAATCTCCTCATCATTCAGCTCTGTTCGAGGACACCACGCTCAGCTCCTCCATTGCTGGACTTTGCTCCCATCACTCAGAGCTGGCAGGTTTGATATGAGGGTTGGAAAGCAGCAGTGCAGCCACTTCAGCTGCAAAATCAAGACCTAACTGAAAAACCCAAGTAATTGCAGTGTTAAAACCACCAGCTACTCCACACAGGTGGAGAGCAGCAGGCCCTGTGTTCTGACACGTCTTCCATCCAAGTCAACCAGGGCTGCACATGAGTTTCCATGAATTTCCCCATGAAAATCACTTTAGTTTTCCTTCCTTTTACAGAAACTGCATGACACAACTTCCTTCTAAATAAATGTATCAAACTCCACCTTCAAATGAATGAGATCTGTATGTCATGCATATGAATCTTTACAACCAACCCTGATGTGGGGAGTAATAGAAGAGGAACAACAGAAGGCAGTGGGGACAGAAATCCCAGTGTGGGTTTTGCTGAAATAACAACATGACTGCAATAAAGACAGAAGTTCTCTCTCTGCTCCATGCCTTCCAAACAAGTGGGAGGTTAAATCCCAAATGCATTTTCAGAGGTAAAATGGTGCTCAGCACAGAAGATTCTTTGTCATCCATCATCCCTGAGCCCTCCTACTGCTTCATCTACACTGCCTTGCAATCTCCCTCTAAGAATGAAGGTCCAGTAGATAAAGCAGGATTGCATTTGCTGGGGCAGTTCTCACCTACATGCCCTCAGCAGGGTTAGAAAAGACTATTCCCTCCACATGGGCTCAGTGCTCTCCTTCATAGAGCTTAGGTGGCTGAAAATCCCCTTTGGCTGCACATTTGGGACATAATCTTGAGGAGAAATTGGATGAACCTCCCCCCCCAGGAACTCACTACATAGATGATGACTGGAACTGACTGTAAAGGCTTGGCCCCTTGTACACACATCCTTCCTCACACGAAAAACAAAACAAAAAGCACTGTGTCATTTCATTGTACAATCAGCTACAGAAATACAAGCTTAGAAAAAAGGGAGTCTCACTTCCTGAACTCATACCAGGCCTATAAAAGCAAAAAAAAAAAAAAATAAAAAAAATACAGGTTTCTATTAGAAAAGAAGTAACAAAAATACTGTAAAAAGGCTTCTTGTTGTGAAGTGCCAGGCACTGCTCAGCATTCGAGCACGCTTGGGAGCATTCATTCCTGCACTGCATGGTACCTTTGCTGCTCATTTTCTTCTCGTTTCTATTCTGCTCTCATCTTATTTTGCTCACTGAAAAGATCGTGTCTTTTCATTTATTCACAAGTTTTGGTAGCTTGGCTGCATCTGCTCAGTTAATGCCATTGAGCAATCTTTTTATTTTTGCTAGTTTCTACAGTGAAATTACCTGGCACCTATACCCAGAAATTGCTTCTTCCACCTACTCAGGAAGTCTGAAAAACTCCTTTAAAAAAGCAACTTTGCCCTGCTAGAGAATCAGAGTGCATGGCATGGCAATAACAGACCTCAGGAGATACCTGCTGGGAAAAGAGAAAGTCTCACTGTGCTCAAGCAAGGCTGTGAAGGAAGATTGCTGAAACAACACAGACAGGCACTTCTGAGGTGTCCTTGGGTGGGTGGATGGATGGATGGATGACCCAAAGCTGTGCATCAGGAGGTGTGGTGATGCAAGGGACCAAACCTTCCTCCCAAGCTTGACACTGCTAATCCAAACCAGAGACTGCAAAGAGCTTAATTTTTGTTCATGTTTTCTGCCTTCACTGATGTGAAACTTTCCAATAAATATCCATTTCTGTAAACTTTTCTTCTTTTGGCCGCAGGTGAATATTAACCTGTTTATAGCCTTTTGTTCAGAGCAAAACACCCAGAGACAGGATCTATTTCTGTTGGTTTCATCACAAAATTATGATAAATTCCATAAAACATTTTCAGCATGAACATTTTAAACATAATAAAATTTAAACTAGTCAGTTAATCTTGCAGTAGAACAGCTTCATTTTTTAGCTCCTGTGAATTAATTTACCTCTAGCCTAAAGAGTTATTCACAGAGTGGTTATTGAAATAAATCCTGCAGTAAAAGGACCTGGTTTAATAGACTCAGAAAAAACACCATGCCCAAACCTTAGTATTCAAAACTTATGTTTTTTTATCTTGCTGTCTAAGAGATGAAAGCCAAAATACAGACAGGGAGCTTACTTTAACTCCTTGTAATCCCTAGGCCACAGAAGGCAGGCTTTGGTTAGGTTTTACTAAGAAAGACAGCTTTCCAGTTGCTAGGAAAAGGGAACACCTGGACTTTTCCCAGACCTCCTGGTCAGGCCCAGGCAGAGCAGGACAGAGCCAGCTCTCCAGCCTGCTCCAGCTCCCACAGCCCTGCTTACACACAGGTGCAGCTGGAGCACCAAACTGCTCCCCTGGGAACGCAGCCAGAGCAGGCACAGGCCCTTCCCAAGCTCCATTCAAGGCAGGCTGGCTGGGACCAGATGGTATCCCGAGCTCCACACATCCCACATGCTGAGTGGGTGCTTCTGAGCCACCCAACAAGCAGCAGCATGGAAGGAAAGCACACATTTCAGAAAGCACATGCATTTGGCCTTCATATTTCCCACAGAAGAAGGGACCAGCCTGAGAGCATGTAAATGTCGTTTTTCCTTCCTCAGTGGGAGATCCCAGAGGTCCAAGGAGCTCCACCCCAGTTCCCCACTGAGTAATGTTGTATGTCAGCTGCTGATGACCCTGACTATACAGAGCCCCTAAGTGTGGGTCACACAGCAGACAGCCAGTCCAAGCCACCCACAGCTGGGTTTGAGTCTCAGTCCTTTGCTGCAGTGACAACCTGAAGGTCTCCTCGCTGATGGTCCTGTAGGACAACCAGGCTCCACACTCCTGCCAGTGTGACAACTGCCAGGTTGGGAGCACACCAGAAAGTCAAGTTTGTAAAAGTGGAGGGCAGAAGGGGCAAGAAAAGGCCCCCACAGACTTGGGTCACGAAGCATGGCAAAGGCTTAGACTGCAAAGTGGGCACAGCTCAGGGGTTTTCAGGAGCAACTGGTCAGCAAGAACCTGCACTGTCCCTGAGGGACTGGAGCAGAAGAGCTCACAGCAAGAACCTCATTTCAGGCAGAACCAGTTTAATTTTGCCATGTTAATTAGGTCAACAGAATGCACACAGCAGCACTGCCCCTTTCTTTCCAGCATCATGGACAGACTTGTTACCCTGACCTATGTCCAGGTCACAGAGAGGAGGACAAGGGGCTCAAACTGCCCCTTGCAAACAAAAACAGAGACTGACCAAAAAGCACATCCACACACAAGCTCCCAGCATCCCTTCCAGAAATCAGTGCCTGAGTGCAGAGCCTTTTTCTGACCACAAATGCAAGTAGAGTCAAAGAAAGAGCTTGACCAGCAGCCACAGCAACGTGACACGGCAAAACACTCTCTTCCTGAGCACCCTGCTTTATCTCTAGGCTGCCTTTCAATTACTCTTTCCACTCTTGGGCAAATATTGACCTCACAGAAATTCAAGACAGAGTGCACACACAAAAATAAAAAGGAAGAATGGCCTCATTTGAACAATATATTCCACTCAAAGCTCTGCCAAACAACTCAAACTACCCAGAAGAATTTAAAAACTAACAGCCAGATTCCCCTGCCCTGGCCTTAAAACTCACTGCTTGTTTGAGTCTATTCTGACCTTCGACAGACTGACCCACAAGTCAGCACAGCTTCTTGGAAGGCAAATGCCTGCTCTTGTTATAAGAGCCCAACACAAAAGCTAAATGCAACATGACTTAAGTGCAGGGAAAACACTAAAGTGCCTCAAGACTCAAGAGGCTGGAAGTAGCTTTTTTCAAGCTCAACCTTTTATTTTCTGCAGCCTGAGGAGATCCCTCACCCCCAAAAGGACCTGTGCCTTTGAGTTCCAAGCTTTTCACTCAGTTCTCCATGGGCAGTGCTGGACCAGACCTACCTGCACATTCTCCTCCGTGACCTCAATCTCAGCGGTGTAGATGTAATCAATCAGCTTCCTCAGGGTCTGACCATCGACGTCTTTTATCTCAATCTTCTTGGCCTTACTTTCAGACATATCTCCTGAAATTCAGTTCAAAAGGACAGTTACAGTTTGCTCTGCAGAACCTTGCTCCCCACACATCCAGCACATTCTCCTGCTGTCTGACTACAAGACTGCCTGGCACTATCCCTGGCCATTGAAGAACAACCAGGGAGATTCCCAGAAGCCTCCTAATGCCAGCTAAAAAACAACTTAACATTGAGGACACTAATGTAAAAAAAAATAAGTCAATAAATGCAACAAACTTAATTTCTTGACAGAAAAGAACGTGCTGTGGGTCTCCTGCATTCAAACAAATATAGAGGTTAAAAAAAAAAAAAAAAAAAAAACCAGTATGTCCCTCAACAGTACAGAGACAGACTCAAAGAGATTGTGGACAAGTCTTAGGAAGACCTTTTTTATATATTTATTGTATTTTTAATTTTTTTAATATATATACATATGGGTAGATGAGTATGTTGCAACAGCTGCATTAGGGTGTTTTGTGATACACCCCACAGTAAAAGCAATGCAGTGTTACCCTCTTTCTTTAGGAAGAAGCTGAAACCTGCTCAGGAAAACAAGCACCCAGCGTGCAGCCAGCTTCTCTCCTCAATTCCCTGCTGTAACCCATCCGTCAGATACACCCTGTGCAAAGCATCCACGCAGGAACATGTATTTCCTCACCTCTCACTTTCCCAGCCTCACACATTTGGATCCAAACTTTATCCTTCCTTCAAATCCGTAACTTAAAACCAGGCAGAACTAGGGGAATAATTTCCCCTCTGGATATACAAGCAAAACCACGTGTCCGTGTAAGAGCCTATTCATGACCCACCTCCACGCCCCCTGCGTGACAGGAGCACGACAGAGAAACAAAATCATGCTGGGGGGAGGAGAAAGGGCTCCCCAGGGCCCCTCCAGCATCCACGCACACCGTGACCTCACCCGGGGTTTAATCACCAAGATCTTGAGGAGCCACAGAAAAGAAAGGGCAAAACCCCGAGCGGAAAGAAAATGATGGGTGGAAAAACAAAGCTAAACAAAGGAAAGCATGACAAAATGTCAGTTCTTAAACCTGGGCACGAATAATCACCACTCAGAAATCCGGTGACTCAGTTCTGCTGTGGGATTAAGTGGGAAAATATTTCCTGCAGCCTATAGGAGAAGTAATTAGAGCCTACACCTCTGTGCAGTGTTTGACAAGATGTGGCTGGGCACATCAAGTGCACAGAGTCAGGTGTTAAAGGGGAGTCCAAGCTTGAGCAATACCTGGATCCTGCAAATTGAACTTTGCTGACTTCATTTATGCCAATAAGCAGGTAAATAACAGGAGTGGGGTGAGACCATAAGTGTTAGAAGAGTCAAAGGCCCCAAGAAGTGAAATAATACTTGCCCCAAATTCAATTTTTAAAATTAAATAATAAAGTGTTATTCAGAGAAGCCCATGAATATAAATGTACAAGTACAAAGGGATAAGTGACCTACATTTGGGAGGCCTTCAAAGCAGGCAGGACTTTTTAATTGACAAAATGTCATCTTCACACACTTCCTCCCCCAAAAACATCCCAGACGTCTCCAGAGATGAGAGGGGGCTTCTAAGAACAGGCCAGTCCCCACCAGCCTTGTGGTGCTGGAGGTGCCTGCAAGGAGCACCCCCCAAGCCCCCCCAGCACAGAGAGGAGGAGCAGAGCAGCCCTGTGGGACCCACAGTGCAGAGAAGAGGCTCAGGCTTGCACACCCAGGGATCGATGCAGAAATAGCTTGGAGGGACCAAGCTGATAACATCATCTGTCCTTGTGGTGTTCATGTGACACAGGCAACAAAAATAAAAGCTGTGTGGGCTTCCACACCCACCAGCAAGCTGCCAGCCCTGCATACCAACAGCCTCCGCTGCCTCTGCTCCTGCCAGCCCAGGCACCGTGAGGGGGGAGTCTCACATGCTGGGCCCCACATCGGGTGGGATCCACCTTGGAGCGATGGAGTTCCTCCCACTTGTCAGAGGGTGGACACGTCTCTAGTGCTGTGGAGTGAGGAAGAACATGGAGACACCACGAGTGAACCAAGGCAGGGGTTGGTGCAGACCAGGAGCAGGCCAGCATGGAGCCAGGGCAAATGCAGCCTGTGGGGCACAGCTGTGGGCAGCCAACGGCGGGTCAATGAAGGCATCCCACCCTACATCTCCTCAGGAAAAAAAATCCCACAAACCCCAACTCCCAGGATGTCTCTCTCGTAAGTCAGGCTCAAGCCTTACCTGACACCTCAGTTACAGAATAACTCAGAGCACTACCATCATCTCTCATCCCTAAGGGCTGTAGTGACAAAGGGCTGCCTTGTACAGGGTGCTGCACAGACCCATCCCTGCACCTCTGTGGCTGGGCAGAGTCAGGCAGACACAAGGGGGAGCAAAGGCAGGTAAAACAGGCAGAGTGGCTCCAAGCAGACCCTCTTCCGAGGACAGACTTTGCAGACAATGGCCCCTCGTGAAGGCACACCTTTTCTGCATCATGCTCAACACCCAGCAGTGCTTTCCCTGTTCCCCTCTGCTCATGAGGGCAGGGAGAGAGCAGAGCTCTGCTCTGGCACAAGATAAACTACTCTCAAAACTGCAGCAGCTCACAGTGCCATGTTTACCCAGCACTGCAGCCTGCCCTGCCTCCTACACACTGCACTCCAGAGAGGCTTCCCAGTGCTTTCACAGAGACAGCTTTGCCTGCTTCCTAAGTCCCAGATGTGCTGAAGGAGAATACAAGAGAATACATATAACATAACCACAGCCTCTCACACATGGGGTGAGTGCCTTGAAGCAGCACGTGAGACCTGCAAGGGAAAGCACATGAGACCTGCTTCCTCTTCAGCATTTCCAATGTTCCAAAGGTATCTCACAGTAGCAGCCCCAGAAGCATCGCTGAAGTATTTGCTACCCTTTCCGAAATGACTGTTTTCTTCTAAATGGACAGAAATTACTGTCCTAAATTATCCCCACAGAATGGTGCCAATGAGGACCAGACACCATCCAAAATGCTCTGGAAAGCCAGTACAAAAAGAGACACTCAGTTAGGAAGTGTTAGGTCCCATCTCCCCTTCAGCAGTGCAAGATAGGAATGGAAGATGTGCCTGCCCATTTTCAGGCTTCCCAAGGCTATTTCAAAGAGGAATGCCTAACCAGAGGACAGAAGATGGTTTAGGAAAGACTCCAAGGTCATCACAAGGTCATTCATGACACCAAAGTCAGGCTCAGCTGTCAGGGACAGGGCCTGCAGAACAAGCAGCAGGTGAAGGTGGATGAGCAGCAGGTCTCAGTTTGGTTTCCACTGTTCACAGCATCATGCTGATCACTCACTCACAGCGTGGCTGCTGGCACTGCTGGGGTATCCCTCCAGCCCCCCACATCCCCAGAAAGCTGCTCCTCCAGTGGGAACTCAGCGTGCACAGACAGCTCCTGCAAACACCCCATGGTGTGGCCGTCCCTGAGCCACTGGCTACATCACTGATGCAAAAATGCAATGCAAAAAAAATCAAGTCACGACAACCAACTCATGTTGGAGCTGTGATTTTAAACTGTCCCTTTGCAGGGAGGGAACCCTCACACAGCTGGAAGGAGATCACGCACTCAGTCTTCGCAAGAGAGAGATCCAGACGTTAGGAATTTGGGACTAGCCAGACTGAAAGCAAAGGGAGAGCTGGTCTCTGCCTGACCCTCTGCCCCCGGGGATGTGTCAGGGGGAGGGGACAGGAGGCTGCCCAGGCTGTCACCCAGCCCAGGGGAGCTGCCGAGAGGCCACATGACCATGGTTAGCTGATTACTGTTTAACTCACAGCGTGAGGGATTACACGGCCCAGAGAATTCCTGCATGGAAACATGAGCAGCCCTGCACCACCACCTTCCCGCTCAGATGACCTCTAAGGATCAGAGGGTTTTTCCAAGAGTTTTCCTTTACTAAACGTCTTGCCAGGAATGAGCATCACAAGCCCTCCCAAGTCCTGCTTGAGGTACCCTGACAAACAGCTGTTTCTGAGCAGGATTTGCTCCTCTGCCTCACCATCACAGCCAACAAAAACTTCAGGGTGCAGCAGCAGCGCCCTAGAAAACACAAATGCTCTCCCACCTGAGCTCACCACACTGATAAAGCCACCATGGTATCACATCTCATCTCATGTTCAGACATCTGTTTACACCTGAGGTTTTCCCCCCACCTCCATCACAGAAGGGAAAAAAGCTTCCCAAATGACAAGCTCCTTCCTGAGAAATGCTGTGTTCTGATTCCAGCAAAGCAAATTAAACTGGGTCTAATCTCAAGGCTTTTAAAAGGAAGAAGCAAGCCCTAGACTACAAGCAAATGAACATGAGACAGGGGCAAAACCCCTGTAGCTCACTTATGTTGAAGTTCAGGGACAGTAACACCCATTCCCTGGGGTGTAAAAATCATTTTCTTTGTATTTGGTTAAGTCAGTTCCTACCCTGGAGAGGAGGGCAAGGAAAAGGAAGGAAGCTAAGGAGTTCCTGACCAGACTAATTTTACTAGAATGACTTAAATAAGCTGGTCACTCTCCTGCCTCAGCATTGGCATGGCTTTCTTTGCTGCCCTGCCTGGGCACAGCCTTCAAAAGGCACCTGCTACAGTGATCAGGCCAACAGAGCAAGAATTTTGTCCTCTTCTTCCCTTCTGCCTTTACCAAACCATACCAGACTGCAGCAACACACCCTGCCAAAAAGCAGGGCTGCTAAAACACACTGGGAGCGAGAGAACAACGGTGTTATTTCAGGCAGCAGAAAAAAAGTGCCATGGGAGATTAAACATCTGTGACTGCCAAATCAGTATCAGCAGGGCTGAGCCTTGAAACTACAACTCCTGTGCCAGCTACTTCTTTGATGTGCACCATGAACATTTAGGGCACTGCACATGTGCTTGATGTTAATAATGTTTTCATGACCCACGGTCTTGTTAAGGGGAATAAAAATAACCAGAAAATCAAGTGAGCCAAACCCCATAGTAAACCTTACTGTGGCCCACATGCTACCCACTCACCCCACAGCCACACAAGCACGCCACACCCATACAGATGCCCCAAGGAATTAGTCAAGGATGACCAGCATCATCCATGAAGTTTAGCAAACTGCAGACCTATCTGTATCACTTCTCTCTTGAGGAAAACCTCTGCCTTTGCTGCAGCTCCTGACAGAGACACAGCCTGAGGCCTCGGGATTGCAACGGCCTGTTCAACCCCAGAACAGTGTGTGGTGCCAAGGAGAGTACCTGTAAACATGGCACAGAAATAGGGGCTGCAGGCCGCCAGGACCACACGGTGGGCTTCCATCTCCACAGTCTCAGCCACAATCACCACATCACAGAGGAGCCTCTTGCTGGAAAAAACACCAGAAAAGACAAAGGTCATTTCAGAATTCCTGGTCAGGCAAAAAGCTACATCGGTATAGCCTGAAAAAGTAAGTGGAAGACCCACCACTACAGACACAGCACCTGAGCTTCTGCCAAATCCCACTGCAAGGTACTCTAATCCTTCAGCTAACAGCTCCCATCACTGTTTGCCTACAAAGCAAAGCCTGAATCCTACTGATGCTGCAGCCCTGCCTGTGGTTCTGCTTTTCCCAGGAAAAAAAAATGGAAGTCAAACTAGGCATACACACTGCCCAAAGAATAAAGGATAAGGGGCTCCTTCCACCTCTCAAACATGTAGGGATTGGAGAAGGCACAGAAGAGCTTAAGAGTTTGGGCACTACCTGAAGCCAGGCTCTAATAGATCTGTAAGAAAAGCAGCAGCACTTTGGTCTTTCCACAGGGGAAGGGTAGAGTGGAAAATGCAGTGATTTCTGTACTTCCTTCCATGCTTGGCCCTAAAGAATGTGACCACCAAAACATGTCCTGGCATTGATGAACAGAGAGGTTGCCTCAGATATCTGCCAGAGAGGAGGTGTCAATCACTGGAGTTTATCCATGGGCATGAGGACTTCCTTTACCTCAGGAATTAGTCTGGGATTAAGAGTCACTAGGATAAAGAACCAGGTCCCAGACAGAAACAAAAAAAAAAACCTTCTAAGCTCCCCCACTGACTCATTGTACAGCTTTGGAAAAGTCACTTCATTAAGGAGTGACCTTTTCTACTCGCCCCACATCCCTCCTTTGAGGATTCATTAGTTAATGTTTGCACAGAGCTTCGCAGATGCCGACAGCAAGAAGTGCTCAGCCTCCCAATAAGTTGGTTTAAGATGCTTAAGCATACAAATGCAAACTAGGGGTGTTCTTTTCAAATGCCAAGCCTGAAAAAGGATCAGTGTCTGTAAATCTAGATGTTGCCTTCTCTTCAGAAATGCTTATCTCCACACTGAACTTTGTCTTTAGGAAACCACATTATCAAATAAACATACACAGAGTTTGTAATGGACTAGGTATGCCTCTTCTTATCCATATATTGAAATATGTGAACAAAACAGCTGTGAAACAGAGGGTTAAAGTTGGAAAACAGGAAGAAAGTAGGAACTGGTAGTCTGTACTTTATGTTCACCCCAGTTTGGAAGGGGTAAGGGCAATGAGGGGAGCTCTTTGTGAGCCTCTTAATGGAAGCTTCCTCATATCCTTCAGCTTATGCAAAAGGTGCTCTGCTCAATTCCTCTTTGGAGTCATCTACAGCCATCTAAAGTACCACTTATAAAATAATTCCATCTACATTTGAAAGCTAAAACCCTAAGTGACACTTAGGGACATGTTTTAGTGGTGAACGTGGCCGTGCTGGGTTAACAGTTGGACTCAATGGTCTTCCAGGTCTTTTCCAACCTAAACAATTCTATGATTCTATATTGCAAATAGGTTAAAAGCTTAGCAAGATTTTTCTACACCCTCTGTATGACATTTCTGGATGCATGTGAAGGGAGGCACTATTATTCAAGGTACCTATTAACACTGATTGTTGACGGCTTAACAGATCACAAGCTCAATGCACATACAATAGATGTGAAACCTGTATATTCCAAAACAGGAGCAGGAGCTGACAGAAAAACGAGTACCCAGAAGATGAAAACATGAGACAGGTGCTTAAGGGCAGCTTTCAGTCTTCTGTATTTTGTCACTTCAGTATTGCACAAGATCTAGCTAACCACAGGCACTAAGAAACATTGTCCATCTCCAGTTATTCCCACTATGCTTCAATTAACAAGGAATAATAGGAGTACAATGGATTTCTGAATATAGCTGCACAAACCTTTATTTTCAGATCCTTTGCTTTCAGTACAAAGAAAGGACCAGAGGGATGCCAGTTAAAAGTAAAAAGGAAAAAAATTACAGCATGCTCCGCTTCATGTAACTGTTACAATATTTCCATTTTCTGTTCCTATGCAACAGAGAATCACTGTCAGATATCTGTGAAAGGAAACGTTTTCAATCATTCTCCACACCAGAGAATGTGTATATTACAGAAAGTACTTAATCCACTGAGGAGAGGTAGCTATTGAAGCATCTTTGAGTACTTTGAGTGTGCATGAAGAGTAAAGGGTGTTCCTTGCTCTCATCGCACCATCCCAATAGCAAGGGAGCACGTACATCTGTGTGTATGGCACTCATACTTTCCATAGGAATTCTTTTAAAAATCTGGTTTCCAAGTCTACTTGAATGGCAAAGAACTCCAATGAGCTAGTCAGAAAAGTGCTTGCTGAACTTCTATTTGGTTCGTGGGATAACAGCAATGAAGGAACAACTCGTGTTGAACCGCCGCCACCACATTGCTGATGTGATGACAGCAGCTCTTGAAGACTCTGTTCACAGATGTTTTTTCAGCCTCCATTCTCCCTGTACCCACACAGCTGTGTAGAGACCAAGGTGTTCTCTTTTAACTTTTTTCCAATTTGCAAGTAGAGAGCTGACATTCTTCCTGAGCACTTGCTTTTTTTTTTTTTCACCCCTTACTTTGGAGTGCTAAGCCCAGACTGAGTGATGCTGCTAGTTAAAGAGACTAAGAACAGTGTATTAATAATCTTTGGTCTGTAATTATGCGTAGGTGTCTTAATGTCTATAATGTTCTATCATTGGGTTTCAGACCATTATCTCAGTTAAGAACATAGTTTACAGCTGAATTTGCTGTAAGTAATGGAAAAGACTACATGAATTCTTATCTATAAGTGAAGGCTATTGCTCAGATAACATTTTTGAGCCTCAGCTGACTCCTTCTGCTGGGAAGACAGAGGTCTGAGGCTTGGGAGAGCAAACCAACACAAAAGGGCTATATTTTAGCTTCCCACTTGTTGATTAATCCTCTACATGCAACCATTAGCTGTAACAAAGATGGCACAACCTATTTTCTGAGTCTCCCAATCAGCACAATTCTGCTAAATGAGAGAGGGTGCCCAGTAAGTCAAAAGTGTACCTTCGTAATTCATTCATGACCTTGAAAGCCTTTCTCATGTGAGAGGGATTGACTGTCACTGTGCGCTGCTCCTTTTCATCTTCAGCTGCCTCAGAGGAACGGGGGCTCTGCTTAATGCTAAAAAGAGGGACAAAAAAAAGAAGGAGCAGAAAGTTTGATTCAATGGCACTTTTTAAAATGAGCATCGTAAAACTGCAGCACAGGGCATTAAGCATGGAGTTATTCACGTGTTTGTTAGTCAGCTCAGGTTCACTACATGAAGAGCATCACAAAATGCAGCTACTTCTGCACGGATGTTGAAAGCCAACTCAGGCTACATTTCAGTCAGCAGAGAAGAAAAGAAAAAAGTGCCAAACACTTGAGGACAAAGCCCAGTCTAACAGGCTTCAGGCCAGGAGAGCAGTATAAGTTGAAATTCAAGCCAGAACATAATCGCCTCACTGAATAGAAATAGACTTCAGCACTGGGAACTACAAGAGTACCACGGATTTTTTAACATCCGTATGGAGAAAGAGAAGTTTAGCCTTCAATGTCCCATCTGAAAAAGGCAAGTACACAATACATGACTTGTATCTTCTATAGAGGCAAGCAGAAAAGGACTATTAAAACTCCCAGCCCAGCTTCCAAAGCATTAGCTTTACTGAGGCCACATCCCATTTCCATTTTAGAAATAGGTCCATTTATTGCCACTGAAATGTATGGAACGAATTATTAAACCTTCCTACCAGAACCACCAGCTCTGCAGCCAATGTCAAACCAGAAGCACCCAGTGCTGTGCTGTGTTTAACCAGGCCAACAGGTGCCTCAGGCACACACGTGTCCTCATGACTTTGTTGGGAGCATTGGCTCTTTGCACAGAATTGACAGGTCGATATCTCCACCTCCCCGATCTGTGAGCGCGTCAAATCACTCGTAGCTAAAGGTTTCCACTTGGGATAGAAGCAGCACTTTGAGGCAGGTCCCTGCTCTGCTCATGCCCGCGGTTCACTCCTCAAACCCTCAGCAGGCAAAGGCAAATAAAACAAGTCAAGGAGGGCTGTCCGTGTCAAAGCCAACTCGAAGCGAATGGCAGACTTTGGGAGGCAACTCCACCACCACCATGTGCCTGACACGAGACTGTCTCAGAGCTTCCTTCCAAAGGACAGCCTCCCTCAGCTTCACCTCCGTCCCCTCCTCCCTGCCACCTTTCTTAGCTGGGTTTGTATCATGATAAACCAACAGTCTGGGCAGCCCATCATCCTGGCTCCATCGGTGACCAGGAGGTGATGTCTGAGGAAAGGCACACAGCCATGGAAGTGTGGAAGGATCCTACCCAGAACAGCCCACCAGCCTCTGCCAAGGTGTGCATGCATGCACATATCTATCTATACACATGTATACTCATACCTAATGACTTTCCCTCTGAAAAACACATTGTTCGCTATTTACAACCCCTTTGACAGTGTGAGGCCCTTGCTGAACATTACATCCTCCCCACTGCCTGCTCCTGACAGGTGACTGTCACCATCACTGTGTCCCTTGAGGGCACACGGAGCTCTTCAGCCCCCAAGCTGTCTTTGGTGGGCTGCACTGTCCTTCCTCTCAAAGCAAGAGGCTGAACAGCAGCCAAGCTGCACACAGCTCACACACACCCCTGCATACTGAGCAGCCTCCAGCTTTGTGCCTGAGACAAAGGTTAATGCCAAAAAACAGCCAAGTCCAATTCTTTCACTTTGCTGAGCAAGTGAAATATTTTCAGTCATAAGTGAAGCTGCAAGGCTGAGCACAACATCACTCAGCACATGTCCCAGGGAGGAAGACAACTTCCCAGACTCCGTTACAGTTGTCATCCAATTAGCTCAGTAGGGCTGGATTAAAAGAAAAAAAAATCAGGAAGGAGAATATCTCATGTTAAAGGCTCAGTGCTCAGGGGACTGGTGCCAGGCAGTGACACAACCAGCTTTTCTATCCCTGGAGAAAGCTGAACTCATTCTGTGCTGCTCGTACTGCCAGAGGTGTCCACGGGCATGGAGCAGCACTGGCACTCAGCTCTTCCCCAAGCCTGCACACTCCAGTGAGGAAGCCTCCTGGCTCCAGGGACGCAGCCTAATTCAGCTAAGCCTCACTGTTGAATCTATCAAAAGCCCTGGTGGGAATCTTAGGCCAACTGAAGTTTGACCACAGCTTTGAACACCCCAGCAGAAACCCTTGGTTTTTGAACAGCTAAACCTGCCCCTTCGGCAGGACAGAGCCAAGCAGGGAAAAATGAGGCTCTGGAAGTGCAAGTGACTTCACTGAGCTTTCAGTTTCCAAAGCCTGAGTACGTACAGGAAGCAAACAAAGTAAACAAAAAAGAAAGGAAAATAAAAAAAAAAAAAGAAAGTGAAACCAAAAGGCAGCGTCAGGGACAGCCCAGGGCAGGACAGTTGGACACTGCAGGACACTGCTCTGGGCATCATCACAGACATGCCTCACAGATCCCAAATCAAGTGATGCACACAAAAGTCATGGGCGTTCTTTAACAAGAACAAGCACACCACCAAGATTTATTTATTAGCACTCCAGTGCTGGAGACCAAAGATCCTTTATGTTCAAACTTTTCCGCTGGCAAAAGACACAGTTCAAAGGACACAGCAAGTTTCACTGAACACCAAAGTAAATGTCAGATCAACAAGGCTTCATAAAGCCTCAACTCCACCAACATTTGGTTGTGTGTTTTAAAAGCAAAAAAATTCCTTCAGAATTTTGGGAAAAGATCAAGCAGTTCTTCCCAAAAAGCAGCAAAAAGGTAATTTTTTTAAAAAGCATCCAAAGAGACATTCTGAGCTTTATTAACAGGGGTGGATTTCACCATTTGCCAAAGGCTTACCACAAAAAAAATACTGCAGATTGTCTGGTTAAAAACTTGCTTCAAAAAAGATCAAGATATGCTATTTAAAGTTTTTTCCAAATGACTCATATGAAAAAACAGATTTGAAAAATTAATGGCCAGGAGCCTTTAACTCATCTTTGAGACGAACTCAGCTTCCACAGAACTGTGTGCCAGTAATGAACAGAGGATGGTTCTATCTGGGAGAGAGATTTTACACCTCCCTGCACACACTCTCAGAGATCACCGACACATTTCCAACGCAAAAATGCAAGAACCTGAACGCTCCAAGCAAACGCAACCTGCCACAAAGCAAAAGCTGCCCCTGAGAAGAACAAACCAGCACACTGCACAGCCCTTTTCTGAGATTTTTTTTTTTCCCCCCACAAGGCTAAGAATTGTTACCTGTTGTAATTTTAATGGATCGAAGCAGAGGAGGAATGGTGTCCTCTGATCAAAGGTATCACATGAGACCACCCAGACATGCTGGAGCCCTTGAACCCCATGACCACGGGGACTTCCCCCCCAGCACCTTCACGTTTGCCAAGCTCATGTCCTACTACACCAGCAGGACTCTCGAGTCAGCTGCCAGGAGCAATTTGTTCTATTCCTGGGCTATCCAAGGCAGTGCACTGAGTGAATGGACAAATGATTTAATTTCCCTGGGCCAGACGAGCATCCTCTTTATGGACACAGCAGGATTCTCCTAAAATAAGCAGAGAGGCTCTTCGTTCCAGACAGTGCCCACCCCACTGCCACCTCCTGCACAGCCTTTAACAACGTCCCCAAGCAGAACGAATGAACCCTGATTTGAGGGTCCCCAATTAATCCAGGGAAGCTAATCAGTACCCCATCAACACCATGTTCCTCCTCTCCAGGACTCCTAGCAGAGCTGGGGTCAGGCTTCCCAGGGCTCACAGCCCAGCTCCTGCCTGAGCATTCCCACATTCCGACGGACAGAAAGGTATTTTAAAAACCCATAACCCACTGTTCTGCTGCCTACATATATCAACTATAAAGTTGGGTTGCCTTAGTTACCAGCAGTAATTACAGATGTCTTTGTAGATTATGTGAAAGAATAAAAGCCTTCCTCAGAGATAAACTGTCCCCTGGCAAGATTATTGCCATGCAGAGAGCTGGCAAACCCCAGGAACAAAAATCCCAGCTCTGCCAAATCCAATTCTAACCCTGGCTTTATGGGAGCCAGGAGTTCACCCTGAAGGAAGGGTAGCTCTCAGATGCACTCTCCTTCAGAGCAGGGAAGGACGAGTTTCTGCATGTGTTTCTGGGAGAACAGCCACTGGGCTCAGCTCCCAACCCAAAGTGGGCACCACGGAGGTCCTTCTCCACCAGGCTCTCCCACTGGAGAGGTGACGGGACTCCAGACATGTCCAGCCCAGCCTCATCCCACTGTGCATCACTGGAGGGGTCTCTGAGAGCTGCTCTAGTCTCCTGCCACAGCAGCACAGGCTGAGTTCTGCTCTCCTGGTTGTCCCCCAACACCACAGAGCTTCAGCACCACAAGCTTGGCCAAAGACTCAACCTGCCCTTCCCAGAGCACAGGCAATCCACCATCTCCACAGGGGCTTCATATCCTTAGATTAACTTAAAAATGACTGCTAACTGTAAATTTTCTAAGCCTATGGAGCTTCTTTGTGGTATATGTTACAATCATGGCCATAAAATGTTAATCTCCATTTTCTGAGAGGTTTGACATCACTCTGATCTAAAAAAGTGACAGAAGCCCAATAGCAGTTAGTAGGGTTCAAAATTTAAATGCCTCTACTAAGATAAATGGAGACCAAAATATTAATTTAATCTTAGCAAAAGGAAAAATCATTTTACCTTAACTGGCCTTATTCTCTGTTTGGAATCAATGGCCAAAATCACAGTACAAATACATTATGTCCAGCAGTTTTATTCCTCAAGCCACAGTAAGAAAAATAAGTCAGTGTAACAGCAGAGTCATAAAAATCTCAAATTCTGAAACTGTCTTTAGGTCTATACAAAGACAGTAAAAAAATTGTGACTAAAGGAATCCACACACTGAGCAGGCTTTTGAGAGGATTTCAGAGAAATGCATTATCATTAAAACATATGGGAGGCAGCATAATGGAAAGGATTATTTTTCTTTTAATAGCAATATTATTTTCCTATTTTGTTGAATTTTTTCAGTGCCTGCATCAACATGGAGACATTAGCTCAGAAAAACACACAATTGGCATAGAGCAGATCCCCAAAAGGAGATATTCATATCAAAGGAGACCTCAGGGGAAAAGCAGACTTCGGGAACTACCGAGAAGAAAAGTCTTTGCTGACAGTAATGGAAACAACACAAAATAACTCAAATATGACAATACTGTTTGCTTTCAAAGGCAAATATTGTATTTCTCAAACAAATATCACAAACACGCTACCTCCACTCAAATATAGAAAAAACAGGTGTTTTAATATTTTAACAACAACAAAAAAAAAATTAACATTCCAGGGAGTTTTTTTCTATTCAAACTCAACCACATCTTGCAAATTCAGAACCAGAGTATCATGCCTGACCATTGCCTTACACAATTTCTCCATAAAATTAAAATCCCTATCAGCACAGAAAAGGAAAACCAGGATTCTGAAATATTTTACTGCCAAATGTGAATATTTCAGGTTAATTCCCCCTTGCCCCCGGCTGCTTCTGCCCGTGTGCAATGACATGGGCACATGATACCACTGAACAACCTGGATGTGCAAGTTAACAGGATATTTGAGTCCAGGCAGGCCCGGGACCAGAGTCAGAGGTGATGTGAGCACCATCACCGTGTTCCTCACTGACTACAAAAATGGAAAATGCAGTAATATTAAAAACCAGGGGGAATTCTGCCATCACAAAAGTCACAGAGTGTAAAATCTGAGGACTAATCTGCCTGACACGGATCTGAGTGGAAATGAGGGGCAAAAGCACAAGAACGAGCACAGACCCAGCCCGGGGTGCTCACCCACCAGGGTCATTTTTGAACACCCCCTGCCAAGACTTGCCCCAAGCAGGCACAGCAGCCTCGGCACAGTCCCACACAATGCGCCCTTTCCAAGCACAAAGCAGGTGAATATTTCCAGCTTTCCTTGCCAAGAGTCAAACCCCACATCATTACTGCCTGCAAGCAGTTCAGGACCACCTCCCTCTTCCCAAAAACTAGAAATACAAGCAGCAATTTGGGTAATCATTCTTCGCTTCCACAGGCAGAGAACGTGCTGATGGGGACAGTCCTTCATGCTCTAAAAACAGATGGTCTGGAAAAACAGGATAAGGCAAAATAATCCAGGTACTTTCCCAGTGACTTTTTCACCACTGTATCCTTTCACCAGCAAAAGGCCTCCAGTCAAAATGAGACCATTGCTGGTAACCATCAAAAAAATGTAATAAGCAACAATGCCAAGGATTGATCCCAGCCTGGGGTATCAAAACAGCTCTGCTCCACTTCCTCAAACACAGACTCACTCAGATAAATAAAGAAAAATAAAGGAAATCCCATTCCATGAGCTGGCATCTAGCATGACAAACTAAGATTTCTAGGCACTTAAAGTAATTGATATTTGGAATAATATCCAGAGGTGGCTCTCCACAACCCTAGAGGATGCAGAAGCCTTACAATGTAATTTAGAGAGAAACGTGGCAGGATGAAAGTTTTGTTTTGCACATTAAATACACAAACAGTTGCATCACTTGAGTCACAGAAGGGCAGAAAGCTGCCCCTTGGAGCTTGGAAAACACCTCCCACAGGCTGCTGTGAATGTTTTGCCTCAACAAAAGGAAAATTTCGAGAAATTGGGGGTTGGTTCCAGCTTAATTTTTCAATGTATCATATTTAAACAAAACTTCTGTCAAGCCCTGACTATCAGTCCCACCAGCAGGTCAAGCCCCCTCGCTGTTCCCCCACTCACTGCAAGGTCACCAGCACAAAAGGAAACACTCAGCATATCCTGCTTTTAAAAAAAATATTGCAAAAAAAAACCCCAAACCAGCTTAATGTTTAGTTTGAAGCAGCACAAGAGGCTTCTGGTGTGCGAAAGGCACCTGACAGAGGGGAAGAATAAGGGCAGAGCTGAAACACTGGACATCTCTCTGTATCCCCGAGGTCCCTGCGCAGCAATAACATCTTTCATGGGTTCGGTGGGCATTAGGTCGACTCTGTAAACACTTCTGCAGATTTTGGAGCAGAATAGCTGCCTTGCAGGAGATAAAGTCGATATGGCCCAGCTACCATGCGAGGGAGACGGGGGATCCCCTGCGCTGCCCTAACACCCGGCAGGGCACGGCTTCCACACACGCAGGTGGGAAAATCGACCCCCAAAGGCTCCACGGACGTTACAGATTTTCATTCATGACTCGGAAAAGCAGCAAATATCAGCGGGTCTGTCTTCGGCGGAATGCCGAAGTCGGCTGCCCGAGGTTCCAGCCACGAGCAGCGCAGACACAACCCCGGCGTTTCGCGAGGCACAGCGGCTGCTCACCCCCCCTGCCTGGCATCCCATCGCCCTGCCCGGCATCCCATCGCCCTGCCCGGCATCCCACCCCCCTGCCCGGCACCTCCATTTTAGCAAACACAAACACACACACACCCGCGACCTGCCTCCCTCACCTCCTTAATTCACACCCCAAACACATCCCACGGAAACCCCTCCGCTGCCTCGCTGCGGGCACACGGGGCGACACCGCCTGTCACCATGACATTGCAACATCCACGAACAGCTCGGCAGGCGCCCATCGCAGGCGGCATTCCTGCAAGCGGGAAGCGGGGCTGGGAAGGAGAAGGGGGGGGGGGAATCCCCTCCGGCCGCGTCCCGCGCAGCTCTCCCCACCCCGCGGAAGGTGCCATTCCCGGTGCCTTCCCGGCGCATCCCCATCCCGCACAAAGGCCGGCGGTACCCACCTCTCGTCCTCCATGGTGCGAGGGAGGGGAAGAGGCGGCGGGGCCGGCTCAGCGCCCCGGGCCCGGCATGGCTGCGAGCGGCCGCCCCCGCCCCGGGCCGCTTCCTGCGGGAGGGAGCGGAGCAGCGCTGCGAGCCGGGCGCGCCCCGCCGCCCGCACCGCACCGACTGCGGCCCCGCCGCCGCCGCCTCCCGCAGCCCCCTCCCTCCCTCTTTCCCTCCCTCCCTGCTTCCCTCCCTCCCCCGGCGGGGCTTGCGAGCGTCTCCGGGCAACGCCGGCGCCGCCCCGCACCGGCCCCGCACCGCCCCGCATCGGCCCCGCCGCCGCGGCCAAAGCAGCGCAGAGCCCGCCCCGAGCCGGCCCCGCACCCGCGGAGCAGCCACCCCCACTCCCCCTCCCGTGCCGCTGGCGGGTGGATGAGCAGAGCGGCGGCCCAAAAAATGCCTCGGGTCCCCGCGATCTGCGGGGCTGCGGGGAAAGTTTCCGTGGCTGAGCATCCCCGGCGCCCACCCCGAGGAGCGCTGAGCACTGTCACCTTCTCCAGGAAGGAGAGGGTGACAGCCCCTCTAAGTGTCCCCACAGCCCCCCTGCGGGGGGGCTGTGGGGACACTTAGAGGGGGCTGGCACCCTCCGGTTCCTCTCCACTTCCCCAATTTGTCAAAATCTTCCAGCCCTTTGCGCAATCCATCATGCCAAATACACCCTGCACAGGCAATATGGGTCCTTCTAAACTGCAGGTGCTCTTCAGCCTAAAGCGCTCAACTAAATCACACTCGCCCTTTTCATTACAATTGATACAGATGCAGAGGTTTTCACACGAGTCTTTTTTCTCCCCTCGTTTTATTAAGAGAATTTTTCAGTTGTATTCTGTAACAGTGAGGCCCTAGAGGTTAACTGCAATAAAGACAAGAAACAGTTGCTTTCATTACTCTTCCATTCACAAAAAAAGTTCCCGTGCAAAAGAAAGAGATAAGTATCAAGAGATTTCTCTTGCAAGATGCCATTTCATCTCTTTTGTAAATAAAATTACCTTTTTCCTCTATGTTTCTCCTCAAGCCATGTCCTCGGCCTAAGTTTCACACATCTTTTAAAATGTATCAGCAATCAGGGTCGAACAGATGCAATTGCAGCTTCCACAGGAGGGTTTCAAAAGCTTGTTGAGGATCTTAACTAGTGATCACCCTCATTCTTCAGATAAGAAAACTTAACACACCTGAAACTTTAAGGACATTATTAAAGTCACATGGGGATGGAGACTCCAGAGTCCCATTGTTTAAACACCGTTTGGCAGCCCCCCCATAAACAGGAGAAATACAGATAAAGCCATGAAGTCAAACCTCACACAGGACTCGGGCAAAATTCCTTTATTTTCCCTTCAGAATCCTGTTAACACACCCAAATCCTCAAGTACATCCCAGTGTCCAGCCTTACACACTTGATGCACAGCATGCAAAACTGCAAGATATGAGCTCAAACCTAAACTGAACCAAACCAGCAACACTTTCTTATGTGCATTGACCCACTGGCTTGTGTACCACTGAATTCTACAAATCCTGACAGCAACCACAGAAAGGTAAATCCCAGTGACAGACAAGCAAACCGGTAAATAGTCCTTGCTGGAGTGGGACAAAAGTATGTCCCAGTAATCAGAGATTATCTTTAGAGCAGCCTTGCAAAATAATCATGACTGGGTAACAACCCCAAGACAGAAACTTCTTGTTTGTTTTTAGGTTCGGAGATTGGTCTCTTGTAAAAAGCATCCAGCTAAAAGTAATAAGTAACACTTGATGGGTGGAAATTTTCCAGCCTCTTTCAAAAATTCCTAGTGCCAAGTAGTCCTAAATTCCTTCGACATCTAATCTACCTTCAGTCACTGACAACATATAACTGATGCTCAGAGTAGAAAGGTCCACAGAGCTCCTGTTCCAGCCAGTTCCACCAACCCTTGGCCCACCAAAACCTTTCCAGATTCCTGCAACAATCTTCAGATCTACAGTGAAAGACCAAACTACCCAACTCCAACGAGCCACAGGGAGAGGAGAGCAAAGCATTGCCAGTGTCCCCATGGCAGCAAGGAATTTCTTCAATAAAAACGACAGGAAGGGAGGGAATTAAACAATTCCTGCCAATCTGATCCAAAACTACCTACTAGCCTTAAGTCCAGCAGCTGGTTTAGCCCTGAGGTTGTAAGTAAAGGACATTAAGTGCTGACAAGAATTTAATTCTGTGAAGAGCCCCAATACATTTGAAAAATATCCTGCCAATCTCCACAGCTTCTCCAGCAAGCAAACTCCATCAAGGTGGGAAAAAACCCTTCCTAGCTCTGCAAGGCACAATGCAAGAGCCCTGAATCACAGGATCATACAGATTAAATACAACACAAACAATGATTTGGGAACCCATCACTTCACTGTACATACCTGTTTCCAGGTATATACCAATATACAGGTTCCATAGAGCCATATCATAAGCAATTTCCTATCTTTAGCACCTCTCCTGTTTAGATGCATAATCCCCTACACCAGATTATTAATCAGCTTTCTTAAAAAAATAATCCATGGCTTTGGCATTGAAGAGCTGGTAAAGGTGTACACAAAACCCTGCATTCATGGAAGCTTCCAAAGTTGCATCTTCTCAGCCTAAATTGCTTTTCAATCTGTTGGGTTTTTTTAAAGACATATATATATATTTAGACATATTAAGACATATATATATTTAGATATTTATATACTTAGATAAATATGTTTATATGTATATGTACATTTTTATTAAGGTATATATTAAGTATATATATATTGATCTTTGAGTGACCAAGCTGATCTGACCCTGAAGCTGGTCCTGTTTTAAGGGGTGTTTGAATCAGATCATCTCCAGAAGTCCCTTCCAACTAAACTTATTTTGTCATTCTAATTAAGTAGAGATTTAGAGAGATCTGCATTTAGACCATATGTTTTTTGGGAAAAGGTCCATTAAGGAAATTAATATAAGAAAAGCAGTGTAAGGTATCTATTGAGATAGCTGCTTTGGTGTCTCGGTGGAGAACTGAAGTCACTCAGAGGTGGTGCTCAGGTACTGCCCTGGCTCCCAAGGGACCAGGAGCTCGAGGTGCCTCAGCAGGGAAGGCCTGAAGGTCCCTGCTGCCCAACCAGTGCTCGAATTCAGAGCAGGCTCTCACATAACAGAACCAAAACAGCAGCTAAAATTTACCTACTGCAGCAACTCACAGGGATTCAGGTTATCACCAGGCTCAAAAGGAAGCTCCAGGAGACCTTCTAGGTAAGGACCTCCAGAGAGCTGGAATCAGTGATGATGTGGCAGCTGAAGCAGTAGGAGACTCCCGAAGCACTGGTTTCTAAATGTGATTCATCGAGCAGAGGGCTGGAGCACCACCCCAGCACCGTCCCCCCCGGGATCCCTCCCCAGGCGGAGATGCTGCAGGAGCCACCGGCATCTCCAGTGGAGCTCCAGACTGTTGCCCTCTGCTGGTACACGACTCCTTCCCACACTCCCGCCTGCCACAAGCCAGCAAAACCGGCCTTTAGACATGCATTTTCCTCTAGTCTTTCAAATAAACCACCACTCCTATAAAAATAGTAGTTTTATTCCAACAGCTTCATAATAACCACCTTTAGAGTAAAAACCCCTGGTCATCTTCACACCCCCCAGCTGTGATTTCGGGGGCCTGAGCTGTTCTACTGTTTACCCCACACAGCAGGAACCCACCAGCTGAAAACATCCTTCCTGCTGCTCCTCTGACTCTTCCCTGTAGCACAGATGTCGCCCGCAGTCACCTGTGTCAGAGGCACAGACTTCCTGCCCTGCAGTCACATTATGTATTTATCAGAAACCTGCAGGAAGGTTTGCAGATAGATTTTATCGTTTAGAATTGAGCGCTCAAAAGGAAAAAAAAAAAAACCAACATTCAGAAAGAAAGCTGTAAAAACAACTGTTGTGGGTGCTGGAGCAAAGGCAAAGGCTGGTATTCAGATGCCTAAATATCAGCAAGTCTCTCTGCCTCTCCTCAGAGTCCATCTGTCTACTGAGGTGTACAGTTCTCACCACAGGTTGAACACGTGGACTTGAGAAAAAGTTTACGCTATGGTCCAAAAAGTGGGATTTTTTTTTTCCCCAAAATTTTTTGCATAAGATATCATTTTAATGTGATTCTTTGTCTTTAAAATATAACCCTTAACGCTTCCATTATTCCCTTCTGTAATAAGGGGAAATTGCCCATATGCTTCATGAAGATGTATGGCTTAATTAATATTTGTATACTGTAACTCAGAGAGACCAGGATAAACAAACCTATTCTCATTCAGGATCTCACAACCATAACCCAAGTCTCCTTACTATTAGTCCCTGTACACTCATTGCCTCGCTCTCTTCCTGAAACCTTTTAAAATATTTGATTTCTTGTTCTTTGCAAAAGCCAAGAAACACAGTCCACCACCCTTGTATCATAACATAACATGCTGCAACACCAACACAAATGGACATCATGCAGCTGCCACACACAAAAATTTAGGCAAGATTGTTTCTGCAGGCACATTATTTCACCTGAACAGCAAAAGCTGTCTCAGGTAGCATGTCTTTCTCACCGGTAACAGACTCTCCTTCATCATCCTAATTGGTGTTTTCTGGGCAAACCCCTTTTTCTGCCCAATCTCCACAGCTTATTCAGAGTGGGGACTGTATGCAAAGGGCTCAGCTCGGGTTCCTGTTCACTTACTGGACTTTTTTGGTGTGCTTTTCAGGGCTCAGCTTTCCCATCCTCTCATCCAGGCAGAAGAGCATCCTGTGAGGGAGAAAGAAAACACACTTTGAGAAGGCATCAGAGAGCGTGTGGCATCAGCTCATTGCAACTCTTTTGGAATAGAGCAGCACCAGCAATAAAACAGCCCAGCTCCTCCTTCCCAAGGCTGTGTTTCTCAACTCCCTCTCATCTGACTCCCCAATACACCAAAAAACAAGAGCTCCCTGTTGCCACCAGCTACCCACAAACCCATGGTAACATTTCCAAAACACACGTGCTGCTGATTCATCACCAAGCTCGTGCCTCAAAGAAGTTGTGAAAGTCAAATTCATGCTGCAGAGTGGAAGCCCAGCTTCGAGCTGGTGCTGGGTGAGGAAAAGCAAACTCCTGTAACAGCATCTGAATGATGTAATTAGAGAAAAATAATTTGCCTGTTTTTAAGACTGCAGGAAACAACAGACAGGTGGGCTTAAAGGGAAAGGCACAGCGATGCACACCAGGTCATTGACAGTATGAGCTGGAACTCCTTGTGCTCCTGGGGATCTCTCTTTCCTGGGATACATCTCCGTGTAGAAAGCTGGCACTCCTCTTGCAGAACGCACTTTGCTAAACACCCTGTGCAAGAGGCATCAGCAACCACAACCACCCTGCAGTCCTGCAGTGATCTCAGGAGAAAAATCCTGAATTTGCCATCAGGGCCCAAAGGAGCTCTCCAGTAAAGGGAGCATCATTATTCCAGCAGTGGTGGAAAGAAAACAAATAAACAAGCCCAAAAGAAGTCCCACAGTGAAGGACTTTGGCCAAATTTGTTACCCAGTAAACTTAACAGATTACTAAAACCTGAAGAGGTATTAGATAACCACAAGGAGAGAACTGGGAATTTAGCTTCAGAGATTTTCACAACAGTGCCACAGCCAACCAGCCCGAAACCAAAGGACATCCCTACTGAGGAGGGAGGGGACCTGGAGGATGAAATAGGAGTAAACTCTTTCAAAACACAGCTGATAGTGCTGTGCTTGTATACAATAAGCAGGTAAGCACAGCCTCCCCCCAGGGCTGTGCCCTGCCCATGCAGCAATTTGCTCATCAGGGTGTGTGGTTGGGAGAGGAGGTTTCCCACCAGAGCTGTGTCAGTGTGCAGCAAAGAAAACAAGATTATTGATCCACAGAGAACAAGTAAAAAGCAGGGGAACCTCCAGTCCCAAACACTACTTGTGCATTTTATCCAGCATTGCTTTAATCCAAATCTGTGCTGGAAACACGGACAGGACTCCTGATCTTTCTCCTTCCCAGTCAGTGCCTGCAGTGACTACACTCATCCTTCCTTCCTTCCCCCCAGGGTTTTGTAGAAAGCAAATTTTCTTACAGAATAGAAAAAATCCATTGTAAAGCTATAGAAAGCCACAAAAGTTACAGAAATGACAGAAGAGACTGAGATGATATTCATCTTTTATATTGACTAGATTACAGCCTAACAGCATGTTTTCAGATGTGTAGCTTTGCCTGTCTTTCACTTCAACGAGCATTCCCAGGAGAGCGGGGCTTCTGTGAGACAAACCAGTTGGCAATTCCATGGTACAAAGTAGCATTTGAACAAATTAAGTATTTTCAGATTTTTCAGCTCGTTCTGCTTCTAAGGAATTTTTCTGCAATGTTAATCAGCGATTTGTACTTTGATGGTGGTGAGCAAATGTGCATCTTGACACATTTCCAGCCAGAAACGTAATCCCTTTCTAAATTGGCATCAATTCCTTACTGCATTACTCATGAAAAGAGATATTTTTAGTAGTTTGATGAATATAATATGTACCAAAATTGCACATAGCTCAACATAGTCCAATTCTTTTTTTTCTTTTTTTTTTTTTTTGGAAGAGCTGTTCTTTCCAGATCTGTGTCTTTTCCATTTGCGAAAGCATTTGGGAATGAAACTGCACACATCATGCTAAGAGGGTCAATATCCAGATGCCTCAGACAGATGGCATTATTAGTCTGCCTGGGCTTGACATCCAGTTTTCAAAGTTAAGGAGCTTTGGTTACTTGGATGGCTGACAATCTGAGAATAGCCCGAGCTGTAAGCCCAGCATTTACTGTAACAGCAACAGGCAACACTGCAGCTTTGCCTAAACAGACTGTGAGCAAATACAAGTTACACCAAGATTAACCACACTGAGAACACACTTTAAAAAATACTGTTTAGGATTCCTACTGGCAAAGGCCAAACCATGGACAGAGAACTGGACCTGAATTTTATTTTTTATGCTGGCTGTTGTTTTTTCTTTTGCTACAGCCTAGACCTGAACTGTTCCATCTTTTTAGCTGTTTAGACTATTCAGTATATAAAGCTACAGGAAACAGAAAAATCTGAAGAATGTCTCTTCTGCACTGAACTGCAGCTTTATAGCCCTTGTTCTTTCAGTGTTTCCACTGCCCATTTTCCCAGCAAAATGTTTTTAAGGGGAATATAGATATGATTAAAACACTCTGAGAACCATACAAACAAGAGGTATCAGTTCAAAAACTACTATTCCCTCCCATCTATATATAACAGAAATTCATGAGAGTTCTGGGAGCAGAGAAGGTAAAAAGACTAGGATTTGTCAAAGGAACATCAAGGAGGAAAGCACCCAAACTCCATCAGCCCCTTTACAAGTCCTATTTACAGAGGTAAATGATAGAAAATTCCTAGGGAAAAATACATAGCAGAGAGACTTTCACCCTTTTATGAGAAATACACATCTGACACTCATCAACAGTTATACTTACATTACAGCACAAAGAAATACTCATTAAGGTACGTGGAAGTAGAGGTAATGTCTGTGTGTACACATACACATGCCAGAAATAATAGAGTAGTAATGCTTCAATAGATCTAAATGCCCATCAACAAAAGCAAACAGTGCTTGTCCAGGCTGGCTCAGATCTCCCTGTGGTGTGCTTGGATCGTGAAACACATTTTCAAGTGAAGCAAGGATACAATTGTTTTATTCATTCAAGAAATACAAAAATAACAAGCAAAAAATTCATCCTTAACGGATGCATACATTAGATCACAGAATCAGTTATGCAAAACATGTTAAATAACTCACTATTTTGTAAACCACACCTCTGGCTAAGGTGAAAGACCGAAATTTTGGGTGTTACACTTTCAATCACCTAATATTAATCCAAGGTATTATGCACAGATAGTTTGAAAATGCCTTCTTCCTAAGAGCTCTGAAAATAAAGGTCTGGAACAATGTAAACCACAGAAATGTGGTACCAACTGTTGATCATGTGATAAACACTAATCCATAACAGCTACAACAGGACAAGCAATGCTAATCTAAAGGCTTGGCTAAGCTGCCCTCTATCAGAAAACCAACCCTGTCCCAGACTGTCGGAGCAAAACCCCCTTCTCACAACACACACCGTGTTCTGTTCACCGTGTGCACATCAGAGGGGTGTCCTTCAGGTTATTTCTTAGACACTAATTAACAATTTAAGCCAAGCTTTTGCATTTTAGAATGGACATTCTGAGGCACATGGAAAAAAGCAGCTGCTCTATTTTCAGACTTGAATGGGAAGTTGGGGTCCTCAGCACCATTCCAGCTCAGACCCTTTCCAGCAGAAGTAGAAATGCCATTATTTTGGGACAATAGTATCAGCTGACAGGGCAGGATAATAAACCAGTGTTCTGATCTACACCATCCACTTAGGTCTTTCAATGCTAAATGATAGCAAAATTTGCTTTATAGAAGGGATCTAAGTTGGAGGGAGAGTAGGGGCAAAGCACACCATAAAGCATTTGAGAACTTTGAATTAACATTTTTAGACATCTTAAATATTTCTGTCTCACAGGTCGTTAAGTCCACGTGCAAGAAGTACCTGACAGAGTTCAGGCACCTCCTGTCAGTGCCCAGCTCTGCACACCCCGATCTCCTACAGGTCTGGGCTCCTGTGAGTGCAGCCGAGAGTCCCAGAGCCAGCACTGGAGCCTGAACTGCAGCTGCACCACTCGCAATTATTGCAACACCCAACACAAACCCAAAAGCTTGCTCAGCTCTGGAGGGCAGGGACTGTCCACCCAAGCACACTACACAGCCTGCAGGGCAAGACACAGCTTTTATTTTGCAGGTCTGTCAGTGACCCAAAGAGATTTGCTGCCACTGAAGCTGTTTCAGCCATCACTTCTAAACCACCTTTTCCTCACCTACTGTAAAACAAACATGTAGGAGGTACTTCCATCAACTTGTGCAAGTATCATTACATTATGTATACAGGTGTTTCAGCAGGTTTCCTTTTAATGCAGTAGAAGCCAGTATTATAAAAGCGTGAGTTAGGCTAATTTTATTAGCCAAATAAAACATACAAGTCATACAAGAAGCAGAATCAAGAACAAATTATACTTTGGAGCAGACATGAACACCCATTGCTACTAAAAAACTACATGTACATCACAACACAGTCTGAAAAGTTTGGTTTGGGGAATTTCTTTTTGGTCATGCAGATTACAAAAATAAAAAGAACTTCTGTGTTTTAAGAAAACTACTACACTTTTACTTTATTAAATGCTAAAAGTAAACCAGTTGCTCTCACTATTCTATTTCTCACAGGTGACACCAGCACAATCCAGTATTCGGTTCTGAACAGAAGGCCATTAAATTACTGAGATATTTTCAGACATAGGAACTTCAGAACTCAACTACAAACTAAGGGACAGCAAACTAAAGTTACTTTATTTCTATCTCCATGACCATCCTAAAGCAACTGTGAAATCACAAACTTTTACATGCCAGCTACAACACCTCATGTCATCTCAGTTCTTCCCACACACCTCTGTGAAGACAAATCCACCCAGGGGGCAGAAAATTATTAAATACCTTTAAATAAATAAGCAAGGCTTTATCAACAAATCTGATTACTAGGAACTGTACTAGAAACAGCTCTATATTCAAAGGTAAGTCACTGCATCTTTAATGTTACCCAATACAGATTTACATCTTTCTATACCCCATGGTACATCCCAGCACTGCTGCCCCAAGTGCTGACGTGAGCCTCTCCACCATCACCTGCAGTGTGAAGAATTCCCTGCTCCAGAGAGACCAGAGGTCAGGGCAGAGCAAATGCCACCTACTCAAGACACCACAGAACATTGTTAAACAGGGGACAGTATTTTCAGGGAGAGACAAGGCAGTGTACTCCCCAGTACAGGTGCAATTTCTGGGATCAGCTCTCTACTCTAGCAGACATGAGTCCTACAAGGACTATTGCACAGAGATAACCAAACAGCACATTTCAGTACAAGGGTTCCCAAACTGTCAGATTTCACACACAAAGTCACTTTTTTTTAAAAACCTACTTGTTTCTAGCATCAACATATTCTGCCACAGCAGGTAACATATGAAAAGACCATAAAGCTGTAGTTGGTGCACAGACCTTTACCTTCCCGAGTCAAATGACAAGCCACATCACAACAGTGAATTTAACCATTTCTCTCCAAACCAGGCTGCTCCTTGATAAGGTTAAGGCAACTCATCAATGCAAGGGTCTAAATCATACACCCAAAACTGAGACATGACCTAGAACTCAGTAGCTCATTTCAGCTACAAACAGGAGAGCTGTGCTTCAAGTGATGTTCAAGGATGACTGTCCAACATGGCTGTAAAGTGCAAAGGTACAGTAAGAACTCCAAGCTGAAATAAAACCACCTGAAGCTGTGTGCTGACAAGAGGCTGGCACTTGCAGTGTTTTACAAATAGTTCTCTGAAACTACTTTGATTTACAACAACATATCAATGATGCTGGTTCACAATAGAGGCTAACAAGCTTTTGAGACAAAAATCACAATATAGTTGCAAACAGCAAGTTATTTGGAAACTATTTATAAAAGCTAAGCTAAGCCAAAGGAATCAGTCTCGCTCTAAGAGACATAAACTACTACAATCAAGAGGAAACTCAGCTCTTGGTTTAAATCCTGATGATACCAAAAGGTTGTCCTGTTTATTTAAGCACAAGTGATTAAGTTGATGCAGTTTCACTTCTAATAGCAACAGAAAGACTCATTTCAATTAAAATCAGCACCAGGTTAGATTGACATCAAATAGCAACAGTACCTTGAAATTTCATGCGAAATCCTTCAGCCCAGAAGCACAAAGCCCTAAACACTTAACTTCCCACTGGGATCAGTGGGAATTATATGCCTAATATCTTGCATATCTGGAGCAAAGCAAAGAGCAGGTTTTACGATGCAGTCCCATGAAGCATCAGCATAAATGACTAAGTGCTCAGAAACCTGAAGTCAAAACAACTTTGTACTTTTGAAATCCATGCCCCATGTCATATATACTCTCACTCAAGCATATAAGGAATTCAAATCTTTTATTTGATATCCATAAACCCATAAACGTTGCTATTCTATATTTCTATGCAGGAAGGCAGTTTTCCCCTAAAACATTATGCTTTTTAATAAACAACAAACTTTAATTCTATTGCGTGAAAGGGCTACAAATATACATTTGTTAATCAAGCAGACTACACAGATATTTTTGCTTTACAACTGGCACCTATATTGCTGGTACACTTGCTGGCTCAGTTCTCAGAGCACTTTGCCCATGGAGTTTAGATTACCACTTTCTGAAATATGGGCAACTGCAATTATTATTAAAAAAATTACGTGCTGAGGCAGGTATTGCAAATCCATTCCTTTTTTTTTTTTCCCCCCAGTCAGTACTCACAGAGCCCATCTTCATTCACAGTGCAGATGTCATTGCACTCTACACCAATCGGGTGGCATAAAATAACGTTCAAAAGTCTGGTACAATTGTTAGCAAACCGGTTTTGCTCCCGTTTTAAGGAAGCCCACAGCACGGAGCTGCCATCCCGACAGCAGATGGAGCTGCGAGAATTCGCCGGGAAGTTTAAGGAAGGACAATAGTTCCGAGTGAAAAAGTCTGTTAACCCGGTACTATGAAAACAAGTACGTGTTAAATAGAAGGGACAAATGTCGACCCTTTCCTGGAAGGAATCACACACAGACAAACCCATAAGAGGACTTGAAAACTAAGCAATCGGAAATTCTGAACATTTTATATGAATGAAGCACATGCTTAACACAAACTATTTCTTCAAAACTACACAGTACATACGTTGATGGAAAAATCCTATAGAAAAAAAATTGACCAACCATGTCAGCACGTCAAACTGCCTAGTACAAGATGGTGGATGCACACGAACTAAGTGAGAACGAGAATTTAAAAAACAGACCACATCCACGGATTAGTACTTCAAAAATTTCTCTGTCAAGTGTTTGAAAGCCACTAGCAAAAAAGTTCAGTTAGGACCTTTACCGGCAACAAAATATTTACTCTAAGTACACAGAGATTTTTAAAGCAGAAGAACACTTGCTTCAAACCTAGAAAAGCCTGAAAACCGTACGGAATTGATCCTAGGAAAAAAAATTAGACGTGTAAAGGTCAATGAACACAATGATTTATTTAAAAAATAAAAAACGTAAAAACCATTTTTTTTCCTCCTTTACAGAAATGTTAAAGTCAGTCATGGGATCCGAGTAGCTTTTGTAGAAAAAAACGTAGTAGCCAGGTATCGAGTCCTTACAACAAAGGAAATTCCCCCCCTCTCCCTCCCCAGTTTTTACTCCAGATCAGCAAGACATTTCCCACCCCGCACCCCCCCAAAAAACAAATTAAAACAAGACATTTTTCGTTGCTAGTATAAAAACGACCAAGGTCCAAGTAATAATAAAAAAATAGAGTCCATCAATGACTGTAACACAAAGTATGTGTATGTGGGGCCCAGTCCATCTTCAGAGAGAACGAAGTGGCACAGGCAGCAGAGGCGACCCTCAGGGGGCATTTAGGAGCCGCTCCCACAGCAGGGAGGCATTTAAAAGGAGCTGCCGTTCGGCGGGTGAGGGGAGAAACCATTGAGAAGCTGCCCCGTATCGAAGGGAGGGCTCTCCACGCCTCCCTCCTCAATGGGTATGGGCACTCCAAGCTCAGAACGAGCCGCCCCCGTAGCCTCCCCCACCGTAACCTCCTCTGTACGGTCCACTGTTACTGCGGCCCCCCCAGTTGCCGCCCCCTCCTCCTCCTCCTCCGCCGCTCTTCATGGGGCCGTAGGAGGACTGGTGCTGGCTGTAGCTGCCGAACCCGCCGTACCCGTTGCCGTAGTCGCCGCCGCCCCCTCCGCCGCCGCCTCCGTAGGACCCGCCGCCGTAGGAGCCGTACCCGCCGCCTCCGCCCCCGCCGTAGCCGCCGTAGCTGTTGTAGCCGCCGCCCCCTTTGGAGAGCCCGTTGTGATCCCGGTTGCCGGAGCCGCCGCCGCCCCGGCCCCTTCCTCCTCCTCCTCCTCTGCCTCCCCGCGAGGGCCTGGAGGAGCCGCCGCCGCCCCCGCCCGCCTGGATGTCCTCCTTGGGCACGGCCTTCTTGACCTCCACGCGGTGGCCCTGGATCGGGTGGAACTTGACCACGGCCGCCTTGTCGGCGGCGTCGTGGTTCTGGAAGTAGACGAAGCCGAAGCCGCGCTTTTTCCCGCTCTGCTTGTCGGCGATGATCTCGGCCTTCTCCACGGGGCCGAACTGGCTGAAGTGCTGCACCAGGTCCCCTTCACCCACGTCCCCCTTCAGGCCGCCCACGAAGAGCTTCTTCACCTTGGCGTGCGCGCCGGGCTTGGCCGAGTCCTCCCGGGACACGGCCCGCTTCAGCTCCACCGCGTTCCCGTCCACCGCGTGGGGGGACGCGGCCATGGCGGCGTCCGCCTCCTCCACCGCCGAGTAGGTGACGAAGCCGAAGCAGCGGGAGCGCTTGGTCTGCGGGTTGAGCACGACCACGCAGTCGGTGAGGGTGCCGTAGGCCGCGAAGTGCTCCCGCAGCCCGGCCTCCGTGGTCTGCACGTTCAGCCCGCCGATGAACAGCTTGCACAGCTGCGAGTTCTCCATGCTGCCGCCGCCGCTGCCGCCGCCGCCGCCGCGCCTGGGCCTGGCCCCGAGACTCCTCCTCCTGTTCGGGGGCAGCAGCTCCGGAGGTTTTTTCCCCCCTTGCTCCGTCTTGCCGCCTCTTCCCCCCGCCGCGAGCAGCGCGACCTCAGGGCTGCGGCGGCCGCCGGCGGTGGGTCCCTGGGCGCGGCGCGGCGCCTCCGCTCCCGCCTCAGCGGCCCGGCAGCGCAATCGGGGCCTCCCCGGTGCCGCCGCTCCCGCGGAAAGGCGGGCGGGGGTGGGGGCGAGCACAGGGCGCGCACAAAATGGCGGCGGCGGCTTCTCGGGAGCGCGGCCGGCGACTGGTGCCCACACAAAGGGGCCGCCGGGAGCTCCGCCCCCCGCGCACGCCCCGTGCTCAGCTGCGGCCAATGGGGGCGCGCCGTCAGCGCCGCCAGCCACTCAGCTTTAAGGGGGCGGAGCGGTGGGCGCGACGGACGCGCGCGGCGGCCAATCAGAGGGCGCGACCCCCTCCACGGCTCCGGGGGGGGTGCGCCGGTTGAAGGACGGGGCGGGCGGCCAATGGGGGGCGCGGGACGCGCTCGGCGCGCGCCGAGCT
>NW_020884887.1:12177900-12315700 GCF_003945725.1 Corapipo altera | reverse complement strand
CGCGCGGGAGCGTTTGAACGCGGGGACCGTTGGGAGCCCTGAGGGGGGACCCGCCCGGCCCCTCACGGAGCCCCGGGCGGGGCAGGGGGGGCGGGCACCGCCGGGGTCACCCCGGAGCACATCGCGCTGCACGGCGTCCTCGCGGTTCTGGGGAGAACCCGTACCCTCTCTGGGCAGTCTGTGCGCGGTCACTGCACCGGAAGGTTCTGCCTCATGTTCAGGTGGCCCTTTCTGTGCATCAGTTTCTGCCCGTTGTCTCGCGTCCCATTGCTCGGCACCCCCGAGCAGAACCTGGTCTCTCCTCCTAAGACCCCCCCTTTGGACACCGACACTCCCGGACCCGCGGGCACAGCCCCACCGGGCTCTGCTGTGTGTGTGCCCCTCGCCTCCCCCTCAGGGCATCGCGAACAGCGAGTTCCTCACTCCCCTCCTCTGGGGTTTACCCGCTCCGGTCCGTCCGCTTCCCGTTTGCTCCCTCTTAGCGGTGGCTCTTCCCACCTTTGTGTCCATCCATCCCTTTTCAACACACTCCCAACTGCCCGGTCTGTTTTCTCAGAAGGACATTGAGGGGTCGGAGCGTGTCCCGGGAAGGGAACGGAGCTGGGAAGGGGCTGGAGCAGCAGGAGGGGCTGAGGGAGCTGGGGGGGCTCATCCTGGAGAAAAGGAGGCTCAGGGGGGACCTTCTGGCTCTGCAACCCCCTGACAGGAGGGGGGAGCTGGGAGGGGTCGGGCTCTGCTCCCAGGGAACAAGGGACGGGATGAGAGGAAACAGCCTCAAAGCTGTGCCAGGGGAGAGTGGGACTGGATATCAGGAAAGAATTCTTCACAGAAAACTGTCCAGCTGCCCAGGAGTCACCGTCCCTGGAGAGATTTAACAGAGGTGTGGCTGTGGCACCTCGGGACATGGGTTATAGTGGTGGCCTTGGCAGCGCTGGGGGAACGGTGGGACTCGATGAGCTCGGAAGGCTTTTCCAGCCTAAACGACTCAGTGATTCCTTCTTACTTTTCCGGCTACTGTTTCCTCCCCCGTTTCCCAATCTTTTTTCCAACTCTATCACTGCCTCCTCATCCTTAAATCTCTGAAAAGGCAGTATTTTCTCAAAGAAATAATTAGAGTTCAAGGGTATGTGAACCCTATGAAATGACTAATAGTGAGATCAATTTCCTTTTCCTTTTTTCTTTTTTTTTTCTTTAATAGTACCTTAAACATTGCCAGCATGAAGACTGCAGCACTACTTTCAAATTTAGTGAATTTTTCACCAGAGACGGGAGATTTTTTTTTTTTTTTTGTCTTACAGCCACTGGGGTTTATGTTAAAAATTACCCAGGAGCTAAGAATGGCTTTTGCAGTGAAATGTTCTTTCCTTGAAGGTCAGTTCACAGTGCGGTTCAATTCACCCACCGTTACAGTTTTGCACTGGGCACCGTGTCAGGATGGAATTCCACAGTTGTCTGAGCTGATATGCTCTGGGATTGCTTCGCTCCAGCCCTGGAATCCTGCCTTTTCCCATGTGCCAGCCTCGATGCTTGTGCAAACACACAGCAATGCACTTAAGAGAACTGAGACAGCCAAAAATAATTTTATCACGAAAAAGAACTTAAGTTTTCAGCTGCCTCAGCTTTCTGAAACAGTTTGGGGTTTTTTTGCATGATCTGCTGGTGCTGGCAGGAGGAAGGAAGCAGAACTGCAGCATCCCCCTGACAGAGATGAATTGGAAATGCTCCCTTGGACGCTGGCAGACACAAGTGTAACACTGACTGTGCTGGAAGGTTGGTTAACCACAGCCCCAGAGGAAGTCCAGAGAGGCTGAACATGATGTCACATGTTTAAATCCATTTATCTCAATGCATGAACAGACACAATCATTTTATCTGGTAGAAAAGAGAATATGCTCGTAGTGTCACTGAAGTGTTTGTGGTTTAAAAATAAACAAATATATCCTACTCTATCAGGATATATTCCCAGAGGCCGTCTGCAAGCTCCACACAATTACAGGAAACACAAAACTATATTTTGCCTACTAGTTATTGTAAAAACTGTGTGGCCCTTTGCCAGGAAAATTAATATGTTTCATGTAGAAAATAATCCATGAGAGTTTTACAGACCCATAATAATTTACAGCAAAAAGGAAGAAAATTTAAGAGGAGCTTCTCGTGGCCTCAATGGATAACAAAGAGAGAGAAGGCTTGTTTGCAGCTCACTTTCTCTGCCTGAGAACAAGACAGACAAGTAGGCCAAGGAAGAGATCAAAGAAAGGAGTCACTGCTTGCATCAGGAGGAGGACATGAGGGTCTTTAAGATGTGAGTAAATCAGTAGGAAAAATAAGTCGCTGACACAACTCAAGTGTAGCCCAAATTCTTCCTCTTCGTTTGCACTTCTGACTCAGTTGATTAATGAAAGGAAAACGCCTTTCAGACAAACATTCCCATCACTTGCAGGTGAAAATGTCTCCTCTGATACTACAGAAAGGCCAAACTTCACTTGACCTGGTGTCCTTCTGTGGCCCTGGGGAAGGAGGTTTCCTAGACAGCTGAGCATCAGTTTCTTCTGAGTCTCCCAGACTTTCATACCTCCCAAGTCATCTGAGCTGCTGCAGAGATTCCAGCTGGACCTCTGCAATTCCTGTCGGATTCATGCCTGGTGAGGCATCCAGTCACCTGATCTGTGCAGCCAGGCACTTGTTGTACACATTCCTATGAATTAGGTGGCTTTCCCTGCTCCTGAAATACCCTTTTCCACCACACCTTTGACCTGTTTCTAATTGTAAATGAGTAAATGCATAACCCTCTCCTATGTGTTTAAAAATTCCTAGGAAAGCACCATGCAAAAGAAATACGTACTCTTTCCCTTCTGACAGGGCAGTTGCAGCAAAACATTGTTTCAACTCTGATAGCAACCTATAGAATAAATAAAAATCATTGTATAAGCACATGAAGTTTCTAAATTTAGGCACTTTTTCAGGTGTCATCCGCCTGAAGGAAATGTATTTCTCAAACCAGAAGCACTGGCCAAATAATGCCCTATGTTAAATGTCATCATAGGATATTTTAGCGTGTCCTTAATTAGAGGGTTAGAAAGAAACCACATCGTTTTCATGCATATAACTTTCCAGTTATTCCAGTAGAAATCATACTGTCTAGAGTCCACAGGAGGGCATCACTGCTTAAGAGATCATAAAAAAGACATCTGAACAGTCCCTTTCCAGCACTAGGCTTCCTATGCTGCTATATATTCTGAGTAAAAGATAATACAAAATAAGTTATTAAGGAATTGTTTATATCAATTTTTGTCAGTAAAGAAACATACACTCGTTCTGCTCTTCAATGAGTCCAAACTGCCAAGACAGAAAAGGAACAATGAAGTTTTGGAAAAGAGCATGAGGGGCAACAGAAGAACATTAGTCACAAGTAGCTCTTATAAATATTTTATCTAAACCTTCATATAAACACAAAATCATATTCTTTTAACTTGTTTCAACATCTTTGTTTTAAAAAAAAAATGAATCAACACCTGTTGACTCTGGAAGCCAACCACACTGATATAGAACAATTTAAGTATATCACTTGTATTTCTAATGAGTTTAAGTATGGTTTTTAGTATAGTGCAGTCCTCTAAACTTAGGTCTGGTTTTACCTTTCAGTAGGCAGAAAGTATTTTGAAGCCCACAGGAATCCTTCTTGCAGGCAGTTTGCTGAATTAGTTCTGCACTGGATATAACAACACCATCTTAGCCACACTTCACCCAGGTTTTTCTAACTGTGCATAGGTGGGAACAGTTGGGAATATGGGAGATTCAACGATAATTTCCCACATCACTCTGAGATCTTCACACATTCAGGCAAGGGTTTTTAATCTCATCATTTCAAAGAGATATTATTAGACTTTTGGAAGTCCCACTCTTAGCCAAACCAACACCTCAGGCAGAGAGTAATTGTGCAGGTCATAAGAAGACATTTTGGGTAAAACATCCAGCAGCACCTGAAGCTTCCCCATCCTCCCACCTTGGTTTAGCTACAGGTGTGAAAACTTGTGGAAGATCTACAGCTGGTTTTGAGAGAGCTCTTGCCTTTTTTATCAAAGGTTTATCTGTTCAGCTGTTTTTACTTTAATCTGCATGAACATCAAACCTGTGATCTTATTTTGGAGACTAATGAATTAGCACTGTTTGGGAGAGGGGTTTTTTGTTGAAAAAGACTGATTAAAAAGCACTGAGAGGGAACTGGATAGTCCTTTGTCTCCCTAAAGTTTGAACATGACACTCCTCAGGATAAAAATATCTGCCCTGTGTGAATTCTGATGGGGAATAAAACACTCCCCTCTCTTGTATCTGCTTAATGCAAAATAAGATATCTACAGATAAAAAGGTAACTACAGAGTAACCCACAGGAACTATTTCTTCAGTAAGTGGTATCAAAGTTGATCTACTGAACAAAATCTTCCCTGAGCTCTTTGTAAGGGGAGTTTGCTGAAGAGAGAAACACACCTTTGTGAAGGGTGAAGTGGGAAGTCATCGGAGAATTGAATTTGCATCCTTTTCTTTGGACTTACATTATATTTTTCCTTAAATCCTGCCCTCCCTCCTCTTGCCTCTGAAGTTCAATTTCTCTTTCCCTCTTTCATCTTTTCACTCTTCTGTAATGATGCTTGATTTCCTTTCTTCCCTTTCCTAAAATTTTATATAAAAGCTGGTCATAATTTGAAGTGATAGGATGAAAGTAAGGCAGCAAAATATGGTCTGAAAAGTCAAGGTTCTTGTGAGGGATCAAAGAACAGAGCAATGCTGTGACAGATGTGAGAGGGGAGATCTTTCACTGTATCTTAGTCCAGGATCATAAGTTTTGCCAAGGGAAGACCTGGAGCCAGCAGCAATCTCGGCCACGCTCTGATCTTTCTCATCTGCAAATCTTTCATTATGTATTTTCCAGTTGAATTAAAATCTACTTGCTTTTTATTTTTTTCCCTTAGCTATTCCTAGCCTCCATCTATTTCTCATTCCACAGAACCTCTGTAGGGTGGTTTTGTGGAGCTTTTGCATGACTGACATTTAGCTTTGTTTGAACACAGCAGGCAGAGTTGTGCCATGAAGCTCAGTAAGTACCTGCCTGGAATTAGCTGTAAGACATCCGTGCTATTCAAGAAATTTTAAAATGAGGTGGTGGGAAGTGAGCCTTCCTAGGCACAAAATAGCAATCTAGAATTCATATTTTGAATTCACAAAATCAAAACTGCTATTACAGTTTGAAACATGCTGGAAAATTGAAACAGATTAACGGGAAAAACCTTTTGATTATATAAGTATTTCTTAATTAACAATTAGGACACTGAAAGATGTCATGGCATGAGAACAGCAGGGTTTGGTGCTCACAGTGTTGTTATAAAAAGACTGTAGAATGGGGAAAAAACAAACCAGAGATACACTTTATCATATTCCTCCCAAGTCTGTGAGCTATTGAAATAATTCATTTTTTGGCAGAGATCACTTTGGGTAAAAATCAGCTGGAGAAGTTCTGGAAAGATACAAAGAATTTAATCAGGATTTGGAAAGTGGAATCTATTATAAAATATGAATTAACACAGTCACACTCCTATTACAATTACTCACATATCTTATCTCTTTTTCAGTGAGAACAGTGACTTGGCTGACCCAAAAAATCAAGATGCTAACCTTCCAACCAGGGAGTATATCCATCTCCATCTCTGTGCCAACTGAATAAGGTCCAGAAATTAGCCAACAGTTCGTGGCATGACATAATTTTAAAAATGAATATGCCATTATAAGTAACTCATTTATAGTTAAATCAGATTTTCAAACAGTTGACTTTTCATTCTAGGCATGAGCTAATTGAGAATCAGAATTAAGAATCAGAATGAGGATGTTGCAAAGCAGTCCTCTAGAGCTATGCAGTATAATGGAGTGAAACCTAAACTCCAGGTAGTGAACATGAGTGATTTTTGTGATAATTTTTTTTCCAATTAGGAAAAAAATTCTGAATCATGGAGCAGTGCTCAAACTTACACATACACATAATTGGGGAAAAAATGACAGTGCATACTTAGCTAATATTCAGATGTTGCTGGTTTGGTCACATTAGAAGCTATTTACTGAAGATCCCTTAGCAGGGTGTTGATCTCTCCACAAAACAGGGAAATGTGCAGGGACTGTGTTTTTCCTCCATCAGAGCACATTATCTTACTTTCCTGGCATTAACTGGCACATCTGACACTAACACAGGAGATTTCCAATTATTCTTGTTTATTTTTCTAGGTCTCTTTGAAGTGCTATAAAGAATAGTGCTTATTAGGAGAAAATATTCCAGGAGAAAGACTTGGGGGTGTTGGTTGACAAGAAGCTCAACGCGAGCTGGGAATGTGTTTGCAGCCCAGTGAGGGAGGGGATTCTGCCCCTCTGAGACCCTCCCCTGCAGTGCTGCCTCCAGCTCTGGAGCTCCCGAGGTAAGAACTACGTGGACTTGTTGGAGTGAGTCCAGATGAGGCCATGAAGATGCTCCAAAAGCTGGATGCTCCAAGTAGCTCTACTATGGAGCCAGGCTGGGAGAGCTGGGGGTGTTCAGCCTGGAGAAGAGAAGGCTCTGGGGAGACCTTGGAGCCCCTTCCGCTGCCTAAAGGAGCTCCAGGAGAGCTGGACAGGGACTTTGGACAAGGGCCTGGAGGGACAGGATGAGAGGGAATGGCTTCACACTGACAGAGGGAAGGGTTAGATGGGATATTGGGAAGGAATTCTTCCCTGTGAGGGTGGTAAGGCTCTGGCACAGGTTGCCCAGAGAAGCTGTGGCTGCCCCATCCCTGGAAGTGTCCAAGGCCAGGTTGGAGGAACCTGGGCTAGTGGAAGGTGTCCCTGCCCATGGCAGGGGGTGGAACTGGGTGATCTTTAAGGGATAGAACCCTTAACACTCTGTGATTCTATGACCCTTCAGAGATGTTACAGGTCACTGAACCAGCTCTTGGCTGATCTGCTGTTAAAGAACTCTTTCACCTGGGAAGCTGAGAAATTCCACATCTGTACTAAATCTTGCTTTCTGAAAAAGGGACTGCACCAGGAATAATAGGCACTTCTGCACAGCTACATGAGAGAAGCAACTAAGCAACAGCAAAAGTTTAGAGTGATCAACCACCAGCCAAGATTCCTGCTGGGCAAGGAATCATGTAAATGCCAAAGCAAGAGGAGAACTCGAAGGACTGACATGCCAGAGAATTTTTCACCAACGCGTTGTTGTCAGTGCAACAGAAATTACTACAAACTTAGACTTTAAAAAACTGTCTGTTATGGCGCTTCACCCATCACTTAATACTGAGCACTTTAGAAACAACATGATCATTGATAAAAAGCAAACATGATTCTGGTATCCATTAACCTGTTTTGCAAACAGACACTCCAGCATTTGACAGAAAACAATGTACCACGATCCCTCCTACACAGCCATAGGTCCCACTCAGCATACACACCTTTGACATCAGGCTTGAACACACCAGGAGCAGCTGCACCCACAGGCCTCTGATGCTGGATGTGATCTAACTCACAACAGCTTACAGCACAATTAAATCCACACCAGGCAGCAGGTTGATGTGACCATAAAACCGAGGATCCCACTTTAAACACTCCAGTTTTTCCGCAGATGAAGGACTGCGCAGAGTTATATTGGAAACAGAGGCGTATGTCAATAAGCAAATTGACCTTTGAAATTTTTAAATAGAATCAGAACATCTTTTAATTTTGTTGACTTATTCCCTTTATAAACACATAATGCATTTTTATGGCTTGTTCTGACGCCTATCTTGCACACTGCATGTTCAAGTCCTGATTCACTTCCTTGGGTTACAGTACAACCAGAAGCAGAATTTCTAAAGTACTTTGGCAAAGCTCTGTTTTTGTAGTATTTTTGACATAACCAAAAGCAGCAAGTTCTAGAAATGCTTTAGAAAAGTATATTCACATTGCTTGATTGTAGCATTTTTGGTTAAAATGTCAGAATTGCCAGACCACACCTGGAATAAAAAGCAATGGGCTAAACTAAAGAGAAGGAAGTTTTAGGGGGAGGTATTAAGGAATCTTCCTAACAGTAAATTAGGCTCTTAAGTACCTAATGTAGGATTACCAGAGATGGTTAAAAAACAGGCTGGACAAACACATCATGGATAGATAGAAATATATGAGAAGCAGGAGGTTTGTCTGGGGATGACAGAGGCTCCCTCCACCCCACCTCTAGTTTCTGCAAATATAGTAGCTTGACAACCAACAATATTTCCAGGTAATTAGTTCTAAACAGCAATTTCATCAGTATTGCTCATCCCAACAATCCTACTACTGCTTTTCAAAAATCATTCTCTCAAAAAAAACCCAGATTGAGATATTAGGGCTTAAGTGGAGCCAGGTACTAATTCAAGACTTTATACAGCAACTTATCACATCCTAAGAAAAACAGTTCCTTTCCTATCCCATAAATGTCCACTCTAAATATTTAGTAGGGAAACACTGAATTAAATACTAATATTTGTAAATAAGTGACTACAAAATATATGAACTTTTACTGAAAAAACAATAATAAAAATAATGCCCCTTTTCACCATGTGCTAATGCAATGTGCCATGCTTTGCTTTTCAGGAATATTTTTATATCTGTGGAGTATAAGCTAAAATATCAATTTGTAGTGAAAATCTCATTATCTTAATTGCAATAAGGCCAATGATACACTTAATAGGGTGTGCATGCTCTTTCCAAGCAGGTTAATGTACAGTCATATCAGTTCAGAAAGCAATATGCCATCTGCAGATATTTATATATGAAATCCAACATAGGGAAAACATTTGTACTACAGAACAGATTAAATAATTGAGAATGAAATTGCAAGATAAGGTGTTTGACAAGGTGGAGGGAAACTGCACAGTGGAGGAAAATCCATCCCCATGACTACTGGTCCTTCCTCCTCCCTGCTCACTGCTGTTCGCCTCTTCTTGGATTCCAGAGCTTGTTTTATTCCTCAGCAGCCTTCCTGCAGCCTGGTGGATTCAGCACACTTGGAAATTGTGGATCTGTGGTTTGTTTCAGGAAGAGAGGAAGGGGGAGTTTAAGTATTGCTTTAGCAGCAGATGGCTTTGCTCCGGATTCTGTGGTACACAAAGAAGATGTTTTTGCTGCCTCTGTAAGCACAAAAAGGGAAGAGGAAAATTGGTAAAGGCAGTGTGGATATGACTTGAATTTTTCAGCAGGTAAGAAGTCAGAAAATCTGTAAAACTGTGGCAAAAGTTACTGAAATATGTCTTTTAAAGCATTATTTTCTTTTGTACCTCCTATATTTAAAATTGAATGGGAAATTTCCTCCACATGTTGTCTGTGCAATACTTTGGAACTTAATTAACAATTTTTGTAATTGAAACATTTACTGGTTACCTTGAAGGGATGGGACTATTCATCTTTATCACAGGTAAGCAAATACTTAGGAAAGAAAGCCTTTTTAAAACTCATTTTATTTTAGACCTTTCTTTTACTTAGGAACGTTTCAGTGATGTTTCTTTAGACAGAGGAATGAAACAACCAGGCTGAGGGGTCTCTAACAGTTTATAGTGTTAAATTCTCACTGTTGTAGAGAATCTTTTTCTAAATGCATGAATTAGAGGTTGAAGTAATTAGTTCTTTCTATTTAATGCTTCAATTCTGATATCAGCTGTAGCTGTGGTTCAAGGACACTGATTCCACATTCTCTAACATTTTTTAGCTTTAAAAATGCCAGTATTTATTACAATATAGTTCAACATTCAGTAAGTATTAGAGTAACTTATTTTTTTAAACCTATGAATACTCCAGTTGTTTAACAAGACAGGTGTAATGGTTTTATTGCCAAGGAAATGTTTAAATTGCCTTGCAGAATGGCAGGTACTGCACTTTTTAACTCCCAGCACAAACCAAACAGTGAAAAGTAATTACACTTTTTCCTGAGAAAAGAGCAGTGCAGATGGAGAGTGTGCCTAAAACAGATGTAGTGAGAGAACTGATTAGGTCAGTACAGAGACTTTTCCCAAATGCCAAGGAAGCCCTACCAGCCACCCTGAATCCTTGGGAGAGGACATTCAGCACTTGCTATCAAACTGTGTGGTGCAACCATGGATAAATAAGCAAGCTTAGCAAATAGTGCATAAAATATTACGAACTTGGCTCAGCCTCATGGCCTTTGAGCCCCCACAGCTTCTCCTGCTCACATAAAAAGCAGGGAAGAGCAGAGGTTGTCTCTGAAGGGATGTGCTCCCAGGCCAGCTCCCCTGCTGACACCTGACCTCTTCTCAAGGGCCAGGGCTCAGATCCAGGTGACCACCACAGGCAGTGCAAAGAGAAGGATCACCCTGGGGGCAAAGCAGCCAGACTTTGGACCCTCACACTTCTCCAGTGGCAGCAAAGCTCATCGGGGCAACAGCTGCCACTGTTGGTGGTAAATGTACCATTTACTGCCTCTTGCTCTCCCAGCACGTTCATCCCTCAGTGAGACAAATCCAGCCAGGCAATTAGTGCTGCTCCAGGGAAAAGTGGTTTGCAGTGCACTCCAGGAAAGAGGGGCTGTTGCCCAGCCACTGGGTGTGACTGTGCTTGATCCACAATCCTGTCCCTGCTCCTGGACTCGTTAGGAGAAGAGTTTTTGGAGGCTGGAGCACACACAGTCGGGTACCCAGCTCTTGTTCTTGCCCTGCTGGAGCAGGGACACCTGCAAGGGACTACAAAATCTATCTGAGCCACCAGATTTGAATGGCTTTTGCAGAATGATTGTGCAGGTTTCCATGCCATTCTCTCAATATAGCTGCAACCAAGCCAGGTGCATTATTTAGGGGGACTACAGGGCTTAATGCCAGCCCTGACCACAAATTAAGTCATATTTGGAACATCAGGGCCACATAGAGTCACGTAAATCTACAGCCACTTCCCACTCCAACAGGAGTATGCTGGTTGAAAGGGATATTTTAATCAGGATGAGAGTGGCAATAGATGCTCCAAAGGGTTGTGTTGTCTTTTGTTTGGGTTTGGGTTTGTTTTTTTTTTTTTTAATCTTAATTTGAAGCATCCAAACTTACATCAAGCAGAAGTATCAGGATAAAGCAGTCCAGGATAGAACAGTGGCTGGAATATTCTTTGAGTGTCTGGGGGCAAGCAGCTACAGAATCATTCCCATTTTAACCCTGGATTTGGTGTTTAATCTTGTGCACACAAGCAAAACTTTTTTTTTTATACCTTAGTGATTAGATAATGACAATCATTTCTATGACAAGGTTGACAAATCTTCTACACATAAGCAAATTATTTCTAGTAACAATAAAACATCCACCTAACCCTTCTTTTTGTGCATCCTCTTTAACTTCCCACTGCTTCTTCATTCTCCTTTCTCCACAGGCTCTCCACACTATTACTAGGAGTGAAGAATTATCTCCTTCCAGATAGTTTTCCAATAACTTCAAAAAGGAATTAAGGTGAGTTAAAGCTGAGTTTTGAAAGGTATATGTGTAGAACATACCTATTTTAAAAGTAACTGTTTTCATCCTTCTTTTTTCCTTTCCCAGGTTGAAATAACCTCTTTCTGACCAGAAAGCTGGTGAGCCTTTAATTTAAGATTAACTTTTTCACTTGGTGATAAATTCAACTCGACCAAGATATTCTGCTGAACTTAATTCTTCTCAATAATATTAATTTTATAACAAAAGAACTGTGCTAATATCAGATTTTTTTGCTTGACACCTGTTTAAGTTGGAGCTGAAAGAAAAATCAACTCTGTGTCTCTTGAGTACATGTTGCATTTAACCACAAAAAAATGTAAGGACATCATTTGTCAAACTTGTACAACAATGAAAAGTGCATAGGGAAATGAAACAACCCTTGATAACTCCTGACAGAGAAATAATTGTGTGTACAACTACAATTTGATCTGTGTTTGGTTTACATTTTTCTCAAGTTAAGTTGAGGAAAAAGGCCTTGCTACCTTCAGTGCATCAGTAGAACAGGAAACTGCCTTAAAAATATCATTCACAGAGGTGTTGAATACCACTTGAGCTCAAGCATACATAATTTTGATCAGTTCAGGAGGATTTGGTGTATTAGCTCACATTGCTTTGTAGTTCTAAAGAAAATATAAGTGTGATGTCTAAGCTAGCAATGCGATGGCAGGACCCAGTTCTTCTTTTCTGATAATACAAAAGCAACTAATTATCCTCCTTGGAATTCATTAACCTTGCTAAATCTTCAGCAGAGACAGATCTTAAAATATTTCATTCCGAAAATCAAACTTTATCCACAGTTGCTGGAAGAGGATTTGTATGAAAATGCCCATACAAGTTTAACCAGAGCTGCTATCACCACAGTCCCAGCTCAGTGTCAGAGCAGAACCTCAGAAAGGTGACATCCACCTCCATCCACAGATATACATAACCCCACTAATAACCACTCACTTTGCCAGTACTGTAATTAATCAGATTTGCTCAAAACCTTAAGGACACCAACTGCAATGACAGACCCACAGTACTCACGACTTTGAAAAGCTCCATACCAAGTATATTCTAAATAACACAAGGTTTTGTCCATAGGTTGGGAGATGCCTCACGATGGATAAAGCCATTCAGCACCCCAGTGAGATCCTATCCAATCAAACTATCTCTAACTTTAGCTTTTCTCAGTTTTTGAACTTTGACACATGCCAGCTTTCCTTCCTTGCAGAGTTCTTGCTTATCACAGCTTACACGTTAGTTTTAGTGGTGGGGCTTTTTGGAAATCTTTGCTTGATTATTATAATAAAGAGACGGAAAGAAGCTCAAAATGTTACCAACATTTTGATTGCCAACCTCTCTTTATCAGATGTCTTGATCTGTATCATGTGTATTCCTGTCACAGTTGCATACACCTTAATGGACCACTGGATATTTGGGGAAGCAATGTGTAAAATGGGTTCTTTCGTACAAAGTTTATCTGTCTCAGTCTCCATTTTCTCACTTGTACTCATTGCTGTTGAGAGGTACCAGTTAATTGTGAACCCACGTGGCTGGAAGCCTAATATTTCACATGCTTACTGGGGGATTCTTCTCATCTGGGCGCTTTCCCTCGTGATATCCCTTCCTTTTTTAATATTTCACCAATTAACAGATGAGCCCTTCAAACACCTGTCTTTCCACAGTGATTTCTACAAGAACAAGGTTGCTTGCATCGAAGCATGGCCATCTCTTACAGAGAGACTGATTTTCACCACCAGCCTGCTGGTTTTCCAGTACTGCTTCCCACTGGGGTTTATTTTTATCTGCTACCTCAGGATATTTGTATGTCTTCGAAGGAGACGCTTTAAAATAGACAGGATGAGAGAGAACGAGAGCAGGCTGAGTGAAAGCAAAAGGATTAATATGATGCTGGTATCAATTGTTGTGACTTTTGCAGCTTGCTGGCTGCCTCTCAATATATTCAATGTGGTTTTTGACTGGAACTACGAGGCGCTAATGAGCTGCAATCACAACCTGGCATTTACCATCTGCCACCTCGTGGCCATGATCTCAACGTGTATCAACCCCATCTTCTATGGATTTCTGAACAGGAACTTTCAGAAGGATTTGATGGTATTAGCTCACCACTGCAGATGCTCAGCATCACAGGAGGAATATGAAAATATTGCCCTTTCAAATCTGCCAACTGATGCATCTAAGGGGTCTCTGAAATTAAATAATCCCCATGTGGAGATATAAAATAATCCAGCAGCAGTTTCCAAAATTTTGTGTTTTGTTGCAGACGGCCTCTTTCTGTAGGTCTTGGTCATGTTACCATCAAGTTTGGAGGAAGTTCTTACATTTAATTCAGCAAAATCAGGATTATGCTTCCATAGGCATACTCTTAACAGGTACTTAATGATAGTGTTAATGCTAATAAACCACTTCCAAGAGTCATAAAGATCAATAATAAGGAATTATAAACAGTATTAGCATCTTACTTTTTTAATCCACAGTTTCAAAGTCACTGGCATCCAACCTTGGCTCCAAAAAATCATTTCCATTTCAGCCATTGATGGAATGTCCTCCCTGAACACCACTTTCCCCCAAGTAAACCCTGAACCCTGTGGTGTTCCTAACTTCAGCAGCCTTTCTCACAGTTTTACAGCCTTTTGATTTTCCTGCCCTACACTGATCCCAGCCCTGGTTAATCTGCAGGTTACAGACAGTTCACACTGTAAGGAAGGCCCTTGAATTTATCCTAACCCTCCACCACCTTCCTTTCAGCCCCAGCACGCAGTTTGTTTTGCTTTAGTACCAGTCCAGCCCAGAAATCATATTTTAATAAGGGAAAAGGCTAGAGTTGGAATTCTATTTTTTTTTTATGAGCACTAAAACAGTTGAAAACTTGATTTGCCGCAAAGATGTCTTCACTGAGATTGTTCTTGCTGTTCAAGATGAAATACATATTTAGCATTTCTCCTAAAAGCATTGCATTCTCCAAACCACCAGCACAGATCATTGCTTTTGCTCTTACCATCACCACTGGTCCCTACAATAGACCTTTTAGAATCTCCATTATCAAACAAACACTATGAATTTAGAGTAAATTTTGTTTTAGCTACTTACCCAGATTTCTCTTTGAGTAGAAAATTAGGTTTGCATCTTCATTGCAGCAATATCTTTCTCCACATTTCTGCACTAGCACGAGGCCACACTTGAGCAGATGTGGTTATTTCTGTCCAGCTGTGTTTGCAAATAGTTTCTTTTGTAGCACAGAGCACAGAAGCCTAAAGGTGTAATATTGAACACAACTCTTCTCAGACTAAATCATTTTAAAAATCACTTTCCAGTGTGGCCATAAAAAAATAACCAGACTTATTTGTCATTCATGCTACAGTGATAACATAAATAATCAGTTTATATTGGGTATTTAAATACAATACTTAGAACAATTTAGTCCAAAAACTCACCTTGCTTCCTCTTGTTCAAGTGAAATATAATTAATTACTTCTATTGCTAAAGTCCTTTCTTCTTCTGAGTTTTTTAAAACCCTTGTTTTAACAGTTGCACATAAAATTCCTTGTATTGTATTCCCTAACTTTAGCAATTTACCAATGCCTCACTTAAAAGAATTAACATTTATATTACAATGAGCTCCTTGCTGACTCAGCTGTGATGAAACTTACCTTAAGGCCATAAAATTCTCTTGGAGAGGGACCATCATTTTCCATAGTCAAGCAGTTCTTAAAGGATTCCTTCAGGCCACGGCTCTCTTGCTGCAGCATCAGTTTGGACTGGCTGCATCACTCTGCTCATCAGAGCAGCTCTGTGAGAGGAGCCTCACCAGCTCTTGCAGATACTCTGGATTATTAAGTGCCCCCTGATTCACCCTGAGCAAAAAGACCTCGTTGAAATCCATCAGTACCTGAGCCCACAGAAGTCGTAAGGTCAGCCCTACTCACTGGAGCAAGAAAGGCAGAATTAGCAGCACAGTAATCAAGTATCTGAGTGACAGCTATGGATTAGTTTTGGCATCATTTAGTTTTTTTTTCTAATTAGATCCAATATCACACATGTGCACTGGAGTGTATAAACCGTAACTTAAACATCTGCCTTGAAAAGAAACCTGGAGACAGATAAATACCTAATAAAGGCCAATGATCAGACTGATAAGAGTATCTTAGTGTTAATTAGTTCCATTAACTCCACCCCTCAATCACTGGGCTCCCTCCGTTGCTGGTTCACACCATCTGCTTGTTCAGCAAATGGGTGTTTAACCAAGTTAAAAGCACCAACTTGCAGTCGATGACACTGTGACCACACCAGGCACGGCCCGAGGGGCTGGTGTGTGCTTTGGTGAGGGTGAGCTGATGGAGCTGGTTCTCTCATCGGTGAGACTCCAGGTAATAATGGTGCACTGTCTTCGTTGCACTTGCTTAAGTGAGAGCAAACCTGATTCAGGAACTTCACTTTTCTTGGAGATTCCAGTGCCTGTACAGAAAGTCACCTAATACTGCCAGACAACCATTCACTGAACAGATCATTTTAACAAATCCTGGTGGCATTCCTGCAAAAGGCTGGGCTATCAGCTGGATTTCCTTGAGTTTGGAACACAGATCTCTCTGTCTTCCTCATATTTAAGCACAGTTTACAGCTTCAGGGCCCATGCTGAAAGCAATCTACAAGCGCAGGACATTCACAGTTTAATTTATTAATATTGGCACAACAGTTCAGATTACTCTCAGTTCTCACAGAAGTGTCTCAGACAGTATTTAGAGTTTGAATCAGGCTCAGCTGAGGTTCCCACATATGAACTTGGCCTAAGTAGCTCCCATACCAGCATTCCCATCCCTTAGGCACACCCAAGTGTGCTTAGTTTTATAGCAGAGGTGGTTTTAGTATCACATCCCAAGTGGTTTAAACACAGCCACAAAATTAACACTGGTTTAAATTAAGTGATGCAGATGGACGGTCTCCCTGTACTGTCTCTCCCTAGAAGTGCTTGGGCAGTGCATCAGACAGGCACAAAAAAGATTGCCATTGCTTTTTGTAACACCAATGGTCTGCTCACGACATCCTGATCAAACTTAAGCAATCAATTTTTCCTTCCAGTCTGAATCTTGGCATAAGAAGGTTCTTCATTAGCAGGTGGCAGCATTTCCAGCAGTGACTTCCTCAGAATCAAATGTGAACAATCATACTTGTGCCTTGATTTCTTCTCATTTCTTCCTCTCACTTTCATTTGACTCAAGTGCTGATGCTCCATTTCTGTCCCGAGCAGTTATCAAGTATCTCTTCTTGATGCTGCATTTATAAAAATCATTGTTAACTGAACAGAGGATCCTCACAGTCCTGAAGACTCTCAGTACATCCAGTGGCTTCATATGCATCCTGATAGTGAATTTCCAGGCAAGTCAGTGAGTGAACTGACTTTGACAGGAATAGGAACAAAGAAGAGTTGCTTGTTTTTAAAGCATAAGTATCATGGACTCCAGCATGGTGTGTGACAGTGATGTATGTAACTGCAATATGCAATGCCTAAAGGTGGCTCAAGTTAAACTGGCAAATGTTGCCCTGTGTTGGGTAATGCTGATAACTTTATTTCCTCTCTTTGTATTGATATAGCAAGTAGACAAAATTCTAACAGCCTTTCTCACCAGAGAGTTGTTACTTGATCACAGAATCATGGAATATTCTGAGTTGGAAGGGACCCACAAGGATCATCAAGCCCCAGCTGGAGGACTGTGAGTTTCCTCAGGGGAGCAGCAACATGGATTTAATTATTGAAAACTAGAGGAGGAACCTGAACTCCCAAATGCTACCCCAATGTACAAACTCTTGGGTTGTTTTTTTTTTTTTTTTAAAGTGCATCAGAGCTTTGTTCAAGTGGTTGAGTTGTGTAGACCAGACTAACATATTTATAAACATCCTTGTAAATGAACATACCCTTACTTGTCTGTGTATTTTATGGTTGATTGGTTTAACTGTAAGCACATATAACTAGGGTTAGATACTTAGGAACTGGCACCCATTGTGGAAATGATTCTGTTGAGCAGAGAGATCAATTGATTATTGACTGTAATTCTGTCTGTGACAAAGGCAGTGCCAGTGCTCTGTGTGGTCTAAAGACTTTGATTGCTCCCATCGGCTGACAAATAAATATCACCCTGTGTAAAACTGCCTGGTGAATTGTACTGTCTGTGACAGGGGTAGGACAGTTCTCATGTGCCCAAAGGCCAAGAATCACCAAGAGGTCAAAGAAAAATGCAAAACCTGCTGCAGGTGGAAAGAGTGGCCACAGAGCAGATAAAACACAGCTCTAGGGCACAAAGGCACTCGGGAGGGGACTTGACCAGAGCACAGATGTCAGGAGGGAGCTGCTGACACACTGGAGGCAAAGGAGATGGAGGAGAGGACACAAAGACTGCTCTGAGGAAGAGGGGTGACCTGCAGAGATGCCCTGGCAAACCCAGAGGGGTACAAATTACACTCCAGAGATACCACTGCGCCAAGGTGACCCTCTAAAGAGTCGGGATGAACCAAGAGACATAAAAAATAAAAGACACAACGAAAAATTAAAAAGCAAAAGGGTATGTGACAAACAAGAAAATAAAAATTTTAAATGGCCAGCTTGATGAAAGGAGAGAGAAAATTTAAAAGCTGAGGGGTACAAGGCAGAGGAGAAAAAAAAATGACAATAGGGAGAGAAAAATAGATAAAAGTAGATACAGAAAAACAATTCAAAATGAGAGGAGAGCAAATCTATAGCAAAGCTTTGAGAAACCTCACAATGAAGGGTCAGATGGACAGCAGATGTACTTAGTGGAACCTGATAGACTCCATAAACAAAAAATTGTCCTTTCAATTCTATGCTAATAAGACACTTAGAAATATTCCACAATGGCAACCTTAGAATTATCTTGTCTGGTATCACTCATTTTTAAACAAGGTTCCTTTGGTTTCCATGCAAATGCACTGACTGATGCCTTTTATTTTATTTCATTTCATTTCATAGGCTTCTCCATTAGTCACAGGCTATTTACATAATGTGATGGAATTGGCACCTGTGTGGAGCTGTTCTCTGAGCAGAATTCACTTCACCCTCAGACCCAGTGAGGAAAACTTGTTAATTTGTGTAGATGTCAGGGCTGTAACAGCTCCATGAATTAGTTCTTCCAGCCAGGAATGGCTACGAGAGTCACAGGAAGCTCTCAAAGTTTGGATTCCCTCTAAAGAGAATCTCTCAAACCCCCTTGTCAGCTCCTTTGTTAGGCTGGAGGCTTCTGCAGTGCTCAATTCCATGAATTTGGAGCCACAGTGCCAGAGTAGGCTCCGGGAGGCCCAGATTTCCCAGGCACTTCTGCAGTGACTCTGCACAGCCTCCACCTCCACAGGCTCCCAGGGCACCCTTACATTTCCCAGCACATCCAAGCCTCTCCCACGCTCAATACGGGACAAGAGATTTTTCTGTTAACAAGCTACAAAAACACTACTTTGGGGACTAAAATCACTTGGATGGTATAGTTGTGTCAGATGATTCCATGCTTTAATTTCTACCTCAAAGCCATCTCAGGATTTGCCATCATCACAACCATTAAAAGCCATCCCATGACTGTAGTCTGACCATATTCCCAGATTTCCTCAAGTAGTTGTCCAATGGGAGCTGCTTAATCCACATCAGTATGTTGAGTTTGGGGGTGGGGGTGGTGTTTGGGTTTTGTTTGCTTTTCAGGTAAGTGCAATGACTTCTTACACATGAGATGTAATTCCAAGCAAGAATAAAATTCAAGAAGTTTTGTGTAGATCAAAACAAGAAAGGAGACTCCAGAACAGTATCTCCAAGTAACTGTCCCATTTTTCTGGAATTTCCTCAACAAAACTATTTAGCTCTCCTCCCCTTTTACATAACTACAGGAACCTGACAGCAACTACAGCCTTGCAGTCCTTACCCATTCATTCCCATTGCCTCTTGGGCAGATCCCACTGCTGAAGGAGCTCTCTTTGGCTGCAGGAGGAATGCCAAACAGAGTGGATTTTGGGGAAGAGGCTTGCCTCTGAAGGTGCAGGGAAGGAGCTGAACAGAACAGACCCAAGACAAACACTCAGTGGAGCTCAGACCCTGGAAGATACTCAGGAAGACTCTGCAAGAAAATGGAGATGCAGGTTACAAGCCTCAGAGTAGATTGTAACAGCATGTAAATATACACATATGTTTAACTCAACACACCAGCAGTTATCTAGGCTGTCAGAGAAAAAATTGTATTTGAGCATCATTTCTTCACAGGACACTTTTACAGAGACAAAAAGGCACGGGGACCATTTAATATTTGACTTGCACAGGAGGGAAATCCACACACACACACACAGTGCAAAGAGCAGGAGGAGCCTGGGACACTGGGCTGCTCCAGCTGTGCTGCAGGATGGGCTCTGCACAGCCTGGCTGGGCGGCTCCAAGTTTATTCTCTTTTGAGGAGCTCCAAAGTAAAGGTCAGAGGGACCTCGCCACACCCACAGGGTGAGGCTAGTTATCCTCCTAAAGGATAATTAGCCAGCAAATAATCTCTTTTAAGATATCCGGGCCACTGTTTCACTATTTGTAAAGAATATCTTTATCAGTCAACCCAGCAAGGCTGTCAGCATGGCATGATACCCTATCCAGCACACATTCACATCTGTGCATTTTAAGTGGCTTTAAATCCCTTATTGCTTCCAGCTCTTTATTCCCAGACCTTTCTGACTGTGTGAGCAGGTCAAGTTCTCACTTACATCAAATGCACTGTGCACTCCTGCCCTGGACAGAAATCAGACGTAAAGATCTCCTCCTTGGGACTGGTGTCTTTTGTCCTTCATAGCAACCAACACCAGACATGTCCCTCAGGCAGCCTGAGCTTTCTCCTCAAACTGGCTCTCAAGGTCTGTTGCCACAGGCACCGTCTGTCTCCAGCCTTTGTCTCGGCTGGGAGCAGGGAAATGTCACACTCCAGTGGCTTTGAAGCCACCATCCACGTTAGTGACCATAAAAATGATCCAGGAGAGCCAATTCTCCATCATCCACAACCTTTCAGTGCTGGAGAACCTGCCAATGAGGGTCAGATGCCCCACATTTTTCAGACAGAACCCCCAAAACCTAAGGCATACGAGGGCATAACCATCTTTTCAAGTGCTCTTTTTTAACTGAAACCAGCTCAAATTTTGCCTGTGTTTAGGCTTGCAAACAAAACCATCATCACTCTGCACTGAATCACCAGCTGAAGTGAGAGAAGTCCCATGACTGACCAGGAACAAGATTGCTGGTTTCTAATTAAAGATGAACTTGTGAGACTCCTTTAAAAATTGGCCACAGAGTTAATATTGAATGCAAAAGCAAAACCCGAGTTGACTGAAAGGTCAGCAAACCCAGGGAGATAATTACTGCTTGATGTTCCAGGAAACCCAAGCTCTGACACTAAGTTTAAAAAAAGAAAAAAATGCCTTTGATGAACGATAACAAAAACTTTCTTTCTTCCCAGTCACCATCATGCAAACAGATCAGGCATGGAGATACTGAGGGCATTATGCAAGAAAATTGTGGGCAAGTATCCTGTTAAACCTCACATCTCTATTCACTGAAATACACAAAAAAAATCAAATATTTCAAGGGAAAAGTGATTTTTTTTTGTGTTAGTATGATTTGATTTGCTGACTAATCAATTTTCAGAGCTGTTGAGCCTTTGCTTTGAGCCCTTGCCTCTTTCTAAAGGAAAATATACAGTGTACTAAGATTTTAGGAGTCCTCAAGTCATGTTGAAAGGCTGAGGTGAGGGTTAAAATACTTTCAGTGTGTTTTTGCAGGGAGGAGACCTGCAGCAGCATTACAAAAAGCATCTGAGAATAGCAACATCAAGTTATGAGCAGAAACAAATTATGAACAAAGAAAAATTATGAACAAATTAATATAATCAAGGGTTACTGTACATCTGCTGCTAAGAAATAATAGCTGCTTTTTGTTTTCTCAAAAAAGCTAAAATAACTCAGCTGCTTGCTTAATAATTAAGTAGAATCTAAAACTGTACAGAATGACTGAACCATTGAGGACAGGAAGGGGCCTCTTGAGATCATCGAGTCTCACCCCCCCTTGCTCCATAAGATAAAATGCTTTTTCTGAAGCATAATCATAAATTTACCTAATTAAAACTTCACCAGAAGGCTGCTCCTGGGACAGCTGGCCATGGAGGGGCCATGTGGGTGTCACACCAGCAGTGCTGGCACGTCGCTGAACCACTGCTGGCCCTTCTGGGAAGCTGGTGCTGCTTCAGTTCAGGATCTCCCCAGTAAGGGGAAGTTGGTTTTTTTTCTCTTTTTTTTTGTTCACGTTGCTGACAAATTGGGAGCTGGAGTCTCTCAGAAAAACCAAAATCCCCCAGTGGGGGCCACTTCAGCTGCCAGCAGGAAGGCAGTGGAGAGCAGGAGTGCTGTGGAGCTGCTGATGAAGCAGTCAGGAGCCTGGTATGTCCAGGCAGGTGTCAAAGCAAAATGTAATTTTTTTTTTTTTCCAATTTTTTTCACCCACCAGACCCCACCAGGGCTGAAATCAATAGAAATTAAGTTTCCTGCCCATTTCATCTGTGGGGTCCTGATGGGTTGGGAAGTAAATATTTCAGTAGGTGGTACAGATAGAGAAAAAGAGACCACCACAATCCAGAGATCCTGCAAATTACTGCCATCTCCATTCTGTGCGAAATATATCTAGAGGATGCTTGTCAAATTTGATCTTCATGAATGTGTGTCAACCTTTTATACTGACTTCATTAGTTTTACCTTGGGAGCAATTGAGCTGGTCCCCGAGGCAGGTATTACTCACATGCCACCTTTAACAATCAAATTAGCACCGTGTTTACTCTGAAAGCTGAAGCCTTGGTGCTCAGCATTGAAATGAGATCTCCTGAGCAGAGCACACAGCCAGGCCCCCAGCTCCAGCCCTGTCTTGGAGAGGACCATGCTCACCATATGGTGCTCCTGCTACTCCTGTGCTATTTCTGGCTTCCAACACTGGAACTGTGACGGAAAGATTTAAAAAGAAGGCTTTGATCCTGCCAAGACGTCTGCTCACCACACCACAGACCTTTTTTCTGGCAGTTGAACTGTGCTGTGCACCCTTCAGCTGATCCCTCCATGTTACAGGTTCACATTCCTTAGACCTCCTTTTACTCACATGGTTTTTCCCTCCTGCTCCTCTTGCAAACCTGTGTGCCTGGATTTGAATGTGCTTTGACTCTGACATCATTTACCCCAATGCAAAGAAAGCAAACTTATACTCTAGGCGATGAAATGAGTCCTTCAGTCCTTGAAAACCTCATTCCACCGTTTACCCAACACTCACCATCAGCACAAGGTGCCACTTCTGCAGCACAGACAGACACAGACAGACAGACATCCCGAGGACCAACCAGTCCTGTGCCCATTACCCCAGCCCACCCCCCTGGGCACAGCTTCCACATAAAGCCCAGTGGAAAACCAGATACTGACAACTCTTTTTTACCTAAAGGTGCCCACATCCCATTGTCAGCTTTAGGTAACACTGAAAATCAAATAACAGTTTACTAAAAGCATTGTTTTCTTGATAAATTGCCCTGAAGATTTTTTTGTAGACCAAACACTCCTTTCAAAGCAAATGATTAGCACTGTATAAAACCCATTCTTTTTACTCTACTTCTCAGCATTTAGGTTAATCTCCTGACTAGATTTAACATCTCAGCAGTCATCCTCCTGGAAAAATGAACACTCTTGCAGTCCTAGTCAAAAAGCCTTGAAAGGCTCCAGAATTCCCAGGGGGTGACAGAGGTACAAAGGAATCTCCTTCTCACTCCTTCTTAAATCCTCCTGGCTGCAGCCAAGACAAACCTGGCTCACTCAGCACTCACTTCATGCACTGAATACCTCAAAAACGAGCCATTTGGTGTGCAGGATCAAAGGTAGGAAATGTGTCATTATCTGGGATGGCTCTGGAGACAGGAAGGTTTCACCCAGGCTGAGTTTCCAAAAGACTTACAGGAAATGGGTTACTCCTGTCTCAATCACCAGTTTCTAGAATCCTCCAGTGCTCAGCTTGTTCTACCAGGATTTTCAGTTTCTCTCTCCCTCCTCCTCTCTACCACTCCCTGACTTAGTGGGAAACAGCAGAAGTGACATTTCTCACAGGATTTAGCAAGAACATCTACATGATGCAACAACACAGCACAGGATTCTTAACAACCCGTGATTCAGGTTAACCAATCAGGACAATGAAAATCAAAGGTTTGATTTCGGAGGGAAAAAAAACCCCAAACAAACAAGAAACCCCATACGAAAAACCAATCAGTTAAACAAACAAACAAAAAAAGCCAGCCCAAACCAAAATAAAACACCAACAAACCTTGGAAATTTAGGAGCTGCAGTGTCTAGATCAAACAAGTTGTTTCTGTTCACTGAGGTAATTTTTTAAATGAAAAAAATAACAACTACAAAGCAATGGGAATGAAAGGTCAGGCTTTGGCACCATTAATCAAACCATGAGATTTTTACTAGCATCATCCCTGAACACTGAGCTACCAAATGCAAGCCATCTTTTTCCTTACCAGAGATTTTGGCAGTACTGTGCTTTCCACAGCACACCTGAGGCACTCAGGAGACACTGGACCTGCAGCAACAGCAGCCGTACAGGAATTCCTAAAAGGTATTTTCCACCTTTACCTCTGCAGAGGGGAGGCCCACATCAGCCAAGGAATCTTCCCTGCCAGTATCACTGCACCACTTCCACCAACCAAAATCCAAGCCCACATACACGTTCTCTTAACCTGGTTGCACCTGTAGTATCAGGGCTGGGTTGGTGCAGCTACCTCGGCTGGAAGTCTCCAGTTTGGACCAACATCCTTGCAATCTTAATCTACCGAAACCCAGCCACAGAAATCCAACACAATGAGCTTGAACTTTCTCAGGGAAATCAGTGTACTGCCAGCACAATAAGTCAACTTTTCCCGCTCAAGCCTTTTGCTCTTTAAATACTTTTAAAATGTGAAGTTGTTGGATATCGCAAGGAATACACATTTGCAGATCAATTCCCTCATTTTAAGCATAGCAAAAGGTCAGGACAAACTCAGCTCTAGATCCCTGCCCAGGTTTACTTATTCTGCTTTGAATCCCAGCAGTGCCTGCAAGGACCAACAACCCTTTTCTGCACGTTCCTGGAGTACCTGCAGTGCTTCCTGCACCAGCATTGTGCCAACTCCCCAAGCAACCCAGATCTCTGTTTGCCAGATTACCACGCCTTACACCAACACTTCTATAAACAGTGTTCAGACACTGTGTTATCAATGAATTTATGCAGCTGCATTTAGACAAAACCCTGAGATAATCCAGACCTGCTTTGTGCATGAGCTGCCCGAGCTCTCTGCTGAGCTCCAACATCATCTTCACTATTCTGTGAGCAAATCTACAATTTCTACATATTTTTCTCCTAGAAATATGAAGGGCCTAGATTTACAAAACAATCAGATTTTTTCCTTGCTCAGTTCTGAAAAGAAGGAAGGAAAAATAACCAAAAGCCTTTCCCCGTCTCACTCTTTTATTGTATTGACATTTTGTCGTGTTATCTCTGGAGCCCCAGTCACAAGGGTTGATGGAATTACTTCAGTCCATAATAATTACTTGCCCACATTATAAACCTATTATGGCCCAATCTGTCATTATTAGCCATCCTTGTTTGGCCAAGGCAGCAGGTTGTGTTGGTCACACCTGTAGTACAGACTGGGTTGGGCAACTCAGATAACAGCAAGTACCTGCACAAGGCATATCTTTAACTGAGAGAATTCACTTTTTTTGAAAAAGAAGCAAATCAACGAAAGTTTAAGAGGAGTGGTTATTTTAGTGCCATATTTCCTGCTAGTCTTTTATGGGTATAAAGAATTTTTGCATTGCAGAAACTCAAGGCAGTCTCATGCTTAGATTGTACCTAATTAATTTTTCATACTGAAAACCTCCTTGTTGCCAGATGGCTGATATGTGGCCATTTAGAAAGCAGAAGGTATCAGTCAGAAAAAAAGACAAAACCCTCAGCTTTGTTCACTGAGCCCCTTTTTTTCACCCATGCCTTGCTAGACTGATTGTACCACATACCTTTGAACAGGGAAGTCTTTTAAGAGAAGCACGAATCTTTATGATTTTAATGCATCTCTCTATCCTTCACAATCATTCTTTCTCATATCAAGCCATCACTCTCCAGGGTGAAATACAGGAGCATAGAATATTAACCTTTGAGTTATCTTTCACCAGGGCAAAAGATCTTTGTGTCACCATCATCATCATCATCAAACCAGGGGCTATTGAGAAAGATGCACAGGGAAACCCAGAGCTGTGGCTTCTTTTGGCACCCCAAAGGTACAGTTTGCTGGCAAAGGAAGAGCATCCCCAGCAGGACAGCTGAGCAAGGGACAGAGAGCACTGCCAAATCCAGCAGCAGCACAATCCAACCCCGTGTTTATCAGTGTCTGGGCAGAGAGGAGCACAGCCCCATCTCCCTTCTGCACAGGGGAAGCCTGGGCTTACACCAACAGGGCAAAGGCACTTCTGTCCTGTTTATTCCAGCTACCTGCTGACTAACATTTGACAGAATGTCACAGGGAAAGGAAAAAAGTGCTCCTAATTATAGTCCTGTTGTTCAGCTCAGGGGTTTCATTGAAAGAGAAAAAGCATGGAGAGCAGCTAATCAGCTGCTCCCAACAAATGAAGGTCTGGAGATTGATTTTTCAAGTGATTAGTGGTGTAAACACACATTTTCACAACTCAAAATCTTTGCATTTTTATCCAATATTTTCATTAACCAAGGTATGATCAGAGAGGGACAGTTCACAGCCAACACCAGCCTCAAATACCTAGTGGCTTTATTACCACAGCACACAGATTTGAAAACCTGTATTGCAGTTTCCAGAGTCCCAAGAGCTTCACAGGTTCCACCTGCAGCTTAATTAGAAGCCCAGGCTGTTGCTCTACATTTGCACATATGATTCTTTCAGGACAAAACATCCCTTGCTGGACAAAATGCCATTCAGCCTCACCCCAGCCATTCACCGTCTCCAGCAGCATTTAGCACCGTCACTCCCATGCTCGAGTTAGAAGCTCTAAAGACAGCAGCTGCCAGCAGCCTGTGGGCTGAAATAGGAACTGGAATGGCTCAGAGACAGATGATATACCCTGAAGGGAGCTAACAATAAGCATGGTGGCATCAGACAGCCCATATATTTGCTGTGCCTCTTTCTGTACGTGCCAGTCCCTGGAGGTACCGAGCGCTTGCAGCCAACTGTGGTGCTGGGATTGGGGGCACCAGGTGACCAGCACTCACCAAACACCTCCAGGTAAAGACAAGCCACAGAAACCACAGTCTGAAAACCCCTTGTATAGAGTAATAACTAGATTCAATTAAACCTCCAAAAACGACAGCTTTAATAAAATTGTCTACTACTCATTGTCTGAGTTTCTGAAGGTGAAAGTCAGGCAGAGTTCACCAGTTTCTCTTGAAGAGAAACCCAGTGCCTAGTGTGGGCTCTCACAAAATCCCACACCTCCACTTCCCACCCTGTGGCACTGACAGTAGAATCAAGCACTGGCAAGAGCCATGTGATGGTCTCCTGGACCCTGAATGACACTGGGCATTGGTGCAATGTCTCCAGTCAGGGATGTTTCCCCTCTCCTTTATGTAGCTTTAAAATCATAAAAGTATAAATTAACACATATGGGACCTGAGAGTAAACGCTGACACCTCGTGCTTACACAGACTCAGAGACAATTTGACTGCAGTTCTTAGTGGAGTTAATTCATGCACTGTGGGCCCATGAGGTTATCAAGATATGAGAAGGAATGCATTACATAAATATATATTTATCATAGGGAAGGGAACAGCTGAGTCCAATTTTCATTTTTGCTTCTGCACTTAGATATGCTTTGTAGATGTTTTCCTTCATCAAATGACTCAATCCATCACAATTAAAGTAACACAATATAATCTTTTCTTTGATTTAATTGCTTCCCTTCTACCAAATATACAAGTTCCAAAGACATTCAAAGCAATATTTAAAATAGAAAGATTATTTTCAAAATTAGCACAAATCTCCTAATGGGTTCAGAATTACCTGCTGGGAGTCTTGCAATGCACTGGGTTTTGGTACTTAATTTTAAATGATTTCCAAGGCATGCCAGCATGAATCTGAGTTGATATTTCCCAAGGAGCCCTAATGGACTTGGGTATTCAAATCCCTCAGAAGATCAATCTGCTTTCCCATGTGCTGCTGCAAACACCCTCCTTCCCCCACGTGCCTGGGGCAGAGCTGCTCCCCTCAGACCAGGACAGTGCCCACAGCCCACGGGAGGAGCAAGCCCTGTGTCCTCACAAGGCAGCAGCATCTTGGATACTCACACAGGTCAGGAGCAAAACCATGTGGGAGGTCACACATGAGGTCAGAATGAGAGATGCACAGGGAGACACCAAGGAGAAACTCAGAGAGTGTCAGGTAGAGGCAAGGACTGGCTACAAAACCAAGCCACATGCCCCAGAAACCTTGCTCATAGCTACCTTGGGCAGATTTGACCTGACAACTTAAAAGCTTTCACTAATACTTCCATAAGCTTGCCCCAGGTAAAACATAGAGATATGTTTGTTAGACAACAAACCAGAGCTGTGCTCAGAGCTTTGGAACTCTCCTGTAACCACAAGGCAAGCAGAGAAGAGCAATTCAACATCACCTCAATCAATGAATGCAATTTCTTCTGTCCTTCCCTGTCTTGCATCTCCTGGCTTTGTTTTCCACCACTTTCCCTTGCTGTACCTGCTGAATGTTTCATTTCATGTCCAGGCTCTGCTATGGAGAACTTGTGCCAAAGCTTCTTAGGCAAAGGACTGAGGACTTGTGAGACTGCTGGGCCAGGTTCAAATAGGGGCCACAATTCCTGGTCATTGCTGTCACACACCCAGACATGGCCCTGGCCACGGGAGCTGACAGAGCAGCTCATGCCACCCTACAACTCCACCAAGCTGCTGTCCCAGCCCCTGAGGGGAGGGTGTCTGTGCCAACCTGGGCAACAAGGAGCCCTGTTCCATCCAGCAACTACCAAGCAGAAATCAAACCCACAAGGAGAAAGGGAATTACAGGAAGAATTACAGCCACCAGCTGCCTATAAAGTCGCTTATATTAAAAAAAAAAAAAATTAATAACAAGGAAACACCTCTGCTGTGACCTGAATTTTACTGCTGAAACGCTCAGCACTATTTCACCAGCTTGATCACCAGTCGAGGCTGTGCCTGGGTTACCTGCGGTTTGCTGAGCAGCACAGAGTGCTGGTGCCATCTGCTGTCCTGGCCGGCACAGGCACGTCAGGTAACAGCATCACAGAGGAAAATGACTGGATTAATCCATGTCTGGCATAAATAAGAATCCCTCAGATGCCTGAGGGTCTCCAGTTTAGGGATAAAAGGTTTATTTACATGGGTAATATCAAAGCAAATCCTTACCCACACAGTCCTTGATGCTGCATGAAGTTAGACACGATGCCCTTCTAGAAGCAAAGAGTGGGATAGAAATAGAGATAGACACTTAGTTTTAGGGTGAAACTACTTTTAGCTTTAGCTTAGTTAGTTATTTTAGCTACTCATCCGGGAGCTTAACTCCTGCAGTTCAAAAAACCAGCTGCCCCAAAGAGAATGGCTCCAAGCTCTTTCCCTAAAAACTTATCTAATATTTAGGACACACAAGACCAGCTTAAAATAGAAAACAGAGAGAGAAACCCAGCCCTCTCTCATCCAGCTCCTCCACCAAAGGCACTTGCAGAGGCTCACAATCCCCATCTGGCAAACTTTTCAAGATGCCCAGTTTGCTCCCAGACCTGACACAGCCAGCAGGTCTCAAGGCACTGGTGTGGGTTTCAAAAGGAAGGTTATTATTTTGCTGGGTCCCAGTTCAGCTGCTTTGTATGGGAGTCATTTCCACTGTCCTTCTGGAGAGCTATTTATACTCACAATTGGGCTCTGCCTTAAGCACTTAAGCCCTGCTGTCTAGCCAGAAAACAGGCTTCCCATCAGTGCCTCTTCCTCCCCGTACCAGTCCCTAAACTCCTATAAAAGGTTCCACACGCAGAAGGCAGGTAGAAAATTTCTACCAGAGAACAGGCAACATAAATTTAAATGTCCTCTTGTGGGCACTAAACCCTGCAAACTTGAGGGCCAGAGGTGCTGGTGTGTCCATCAAGAGAGCTGCAGCTGTTGGGGTGGCATCCTGAGCATGCAGGGGGAGCTTCTGCCAGAGCTAAAAGCAGCAGGAGCGAAGTGCCGGCGATCCACACGCTGCACGTGTTCTGGCCATCTCTGGCTGAGACACACCAAGGGAAAAGGCTCTGCTTGGAGACACTTTTTCAGTAATTTAACTCCATCTCCCAACCACCAAAGGGCAAACCCAGCTGTAGGGGCCACTGGGATGGGAGATCACGATGAATTCAATCTTTTCTGCTTTAGCGAGTAGGTTGCTCAGGGGAAGGCCAGGATAAAAGATTCCTCTCTGGAAATATCTCAGCTGTAGCTGCATAAAACTTAGACCCACATCCAGGGGGGAAACTCACATAAAATTCTGGCATATCTTGCAGAGTTGTATCATGATGCAGCCTGCAGAGGCTTGTCAGGACCCAGCTGGGGGGCACATCAGTACACTGTCTCTATAGATATCAGGGCAAGTGCCCTACCCAGGACTGGCAAATATCCAAAAATGTTCACCGCCACTCCTCAGATTGCCTATAGATAAGTCTGTATGGCCCAGACTGTCACAAGGTTTAAGTTACAGTGGAAAAATATATTAGATATGTCAAAATATCTGAAATTAAACCCGAGGGAATGCAACCAGAAAGCAGCTTTAGGAGAGCTGTAAGAGCACCCAGTAAAGGGGTGCCTTGAGGCAGCATCTTGTAACATCTCTATTGCAACACTGCAAGTGAACTTTAATTTGAGGCTTGCCAGTCTCCCCATTAAAACACTGCTCCTGGGATCCAGCATGTGGAGAGCAAGCAGGCACCTCTGCTAAGTTGCTTTCAGAAGTTAATACTGACAGATGACTGAGGATATCTGTCAGCAATGCCACTTCTGTGATATAGTAACACAGCTCCAAATTGCTCATACTCCTCTACAGGCCTTTCCCACCACACTTGCTCAATCCCCTTGAAGTCTGCAAATATGCACCAGCACAATTTAGAAGAGTATTTGGCTAACGTGGTCAGAGATAGCCTGAATTTACAAGATCCCCGTGACAAGCACCTAGGCTAAAACTACTGATCTGTTTGGCTCACTGAGAACATCAGATCTTAAATGGAACAACAGTCTCAGGAGAAAGGTCAAACATGTCCTACTGCCCAAACACGGTCCTCACATAAACCTGCATTGCTGCTGGGAAGCCAGAGGAACCATATCAACACAAATGTGGGGTTGGAGCAGTGTAATATTAAAAATTAAGGCAGCCCAACAACTGCTGGTCTCAGATTTGGTTCAGTTTAATCAGTCAGACTTGGCTGAGTCTACTGGTGAGTCCAGTTTCAGACAGGTTTGACTAAGTGTAACCAGCCCAACTTGACTGATTCTACCCGTGTTTACCACCCACGTGGAGACCTCAGTGTGGGAAGACAGCAGGGGAGGCTTGGGGAGCTCCCAGGATACACTCACAGCCCCTGCACCGCCTCGGGAGCCCAGGCAGGCTGTGACATCTCCTGGCAATGACACCGCTGCATGACTGAGACCTCCCAGAGTCTCTCCTCTGCTCACAAATTATTATGTCTCACTCTCAGTCATGTTCCCTGCACTTCCCTGGGGAGAGGAAGAGCCCTGGCTGTTACCAGCCCTGGTACACGTGGGTGTCCTGGCACCCCTGCCTGCTCAGAGTCCTCTTTGCCAGGAACTCACCCCAGCCAGCTCTGGCTGCCACAGGTAACCCTTCCTTGGGAAACACCTGCTGGGGCCTGACAGCCCTCCTGGAGCTCCTCTCTCTCCCAAAATCCACAGCACTGCCAAGCCCCCTCCCTGTCCCCACACTGCTCACTGTGAACACCAGTGTATGCTCAGCTTCTTCACGTAAAACTGGGAAGATGTGCTGGATTTTCTCAAGGAGCGAGAAGTTTCTGCCTGAACTCTGAATCCAACAGTTAGAATTAATTCAGTTTTTACTGTCTAAACTACCCCAGACACCAACTCACCAGTGAAGACACCTGATTTCTCCACAGGGCAGCTCCATTCATTTTCACACCGAGATTATTTGTTACCTGCATTCTCATACAGGAATCTCTCTGGGGGAAAAAAAAAAAAATTAAAAAAAAATTAAAAATTCACTACTCATCTGCCTCAGAGTTTGATGTGGTATAAATTGAAATGTCACTTCAGAAGCCCCTGTCAAAGCACTTCAGGAAGAAGGGCCCCAGCATTTGTGGCCTTTGCAGCAGCCGGTTTTCCATTTTGGGAAGGGTTTAAGATGGCTGGAATAGCCAGTCTCTTCCCACCACCCCTGCATTCAAGCCAACGTCAAAAGTTCATCTGATAATTATGCCATCAAGAGGTGAATAATAGTTTAAATTCCTTGGGCTGGATTTTCTAGCAAGGGGGTCCAAGTAAATCCCATTGATTTGTGGCAAAGTTGCTTGTCCAGAGGAGGAGGGGAGCATCCCTACACCTTATTCCCTACACTCACCCTTGAGCACTGATGGCCTTGATACAATTTGCAGTGACACAAAAAAAATGCTAAAGCCATTAATAACAGTGCCAGGAGAAATGCTTTAGCCAAAAGTAATTTATACTCTTTCACACAGCTTCTGGGACACAGCATGGATGAAGCAGGAAGGTAACTGGAAAAGTTTAGGAGCTCGTGCTTGCTTGCAGGAAACCAAACTGCAAGTCGTATTTTCAAACCGTGGGTGTGGGGAAGACCTCCAGAAGCCCACAAAAGGTAACTAACTCAGTGCACCTCACACTGCCGGGCAGGGTTCTGCAGAGCAGCCGGGTTATCTTCACTGTCACAGAACTGATGAAGGCTGACAAAGCCAGGCCTGAACAGTCCAACCCCACTGCTGAAGTGGCAGATGAGAACCAGTTTGTAGACACTTCCAGAGCAGTGGGCAGCTTTGTTTGGGAATCTGCCTCCTACCCTTTATGCACCCACATAGAGAAATTCCTCCAAGTGAGCTGTTTGGGAGCACAGGAACCTCCACCTACGCTTGCTGCAGTAACACTGGGCAGGGACACAACCCTCCACTTCAGAAGTGCCCTCACTTCTGCTCCTCCCCTACACAGCACCTCACTGAACAATGCACCTGGCTTGAAATTCAAGTGTTTAATGGCACTGTACCATCAACAGGACATCACTTCAGCTCCCATCAGCTTTACACAGCTCTTCCACCAAGTCTGGGGGATGCTAACACGAAACTGTTCAAGCCAGCCAGCCAAATGCTGGCTCCACCAAACCCCAACTGTCTCCCTGCATTCCTCAGCATCTGGGGAGAAGCTCAGGTTTTCTTTATACCCCAAGTGAAAAGGAAATTCTTTACATTCCAGATCTGTATAAGAGAGCCCTGTTTCTAATGAAGTTTTTCTACCCTTCCCTTTCAACGTAGAGAGCCACAATCGACCTGAGCTGGCGTCTTTCCAGCACTCAGGACTATTAGCATTTCAAATTATAAGCAGCTATGGATCTGGTCACTGTTGTATCTCACAACGCTGGACCTGTTTTGTTCCAGCTAATGGTGCCACTCTGTTGACTTTCAAACTGGCTGGAGGGAATAAATTGCTGCAGTTTATTCCCATACAGCTGACATTCCCGCCATGCCATCACTCACAAGCAGGGATCTGACCATTAGAAATGTAACCCACCACCCCAGACAGCCTTCAGACCTCGGAGGGGAGCTGGTGGAGAGGAGACTTGCAGCTTCAAGACTCAGCACTGACTCAAGCTGCTGGCAGCAAGAGCCCCAGAACCAAACTGATGGCTTACAGAGGTGAGTAACACTTTAATTTCTAGCACACTAATCATGTTCTCAGGATGCTTGAGGGCTTTTCAGGGGTGGGGAGAGGAGGGAGGGATATGATTTTCAATTCCAGATAGCAGCATTGTCCTGGCTGGCACACTGAGCCCTGCTCTTACCTGTGGGCTCATCAAGGGTGGTCATTTGAGAGTTGTGGCAAGCCAGCAGCTCCAACCCCACAACATGCTTGGCTCAGTCCTCCTGCCTGCATGAGCAGCTCTTACCCTTGCACCCAGGAAGACTGTGGTTCCCAAAGCAAGAGAGGACTCCATTGCCAACCAGGGCATCCCAGCTCCACAGCACAGGCACAAGGGGTGACAAACTCTGCACCCCTGAACATCTCACTTTGTTCATGAGGTACTTTGCAAGCAGCTAATCCATCACAGCTTCATTTAGGGTCCTGGGTTGAGAGAAGAGGCAGGCAGTCCACAAGGCACTCACCTGCAATGTGGGCTTGGTTGTGCAGCAGAGCATCCACAGAGCTGGGCTCCACAGCTTCCTCCTAAACAAGTCTCACTGGCAGGCTAAAGAGAAAAGAGATAGAGTTGCTACAGGGAAGAAAGTGGCCAGAAAATATAATGCAACTTCTCACTGAGAGCCTTTTCACAGCACTGGGAACTGTAGGCAATGGAGGTAACCGGAACCACGGGAGTGGGATTTGGATTTAGTCTTTCCCCCTGCTCCACCTTTCAGCAGCACAGGCTGCACTGATTCTTCCACAACACAACATCTGCAGCCACAAAAGTTAACTGTCCAGCAAACTAACTCACATTGTGCCACCAAAATACATCACCTGGCTATTCCTCTGAGCAGCCAAGGAGGAAGAACAGCCCATCTGTGCCCCTGCAACAGGGCAGCAGCAGAGGGTAACCTCGGGTGATGGGCAGAGCCCTCCTCTCCTATCCCAGCAGGGCAGGACTCAGAGCCCAGGCCCTCTTGAAAGGAACTTTATTCCCTCTGTTGCCTAGATAACAACTCTTCCTTTTCATACTTTGTTTTTCAGTTGTATTAATTAGTAGATTTTGCTTTGTCCATAACACTGTTATCTCCTAGAGAAATTCCTCACTGTTGTTGCAAAAGGCAGGAAAAAAATTCAGTGATGTGTGTTCACTGCCTGAGAGAGCTACTTTGTCCATTTTCCACAAATACTGTTGACAAGAACTTCAACTCACCTCTACCTCTGTTCCTGATTTAACCTATAACATTTTAAATGCATTTACTGACCAGCTCTCTAAGCAGAAGCAAACTTTTTTTTTTTTTTTTTTGGCAGGGAGGGCAGTCAGAGACAAAGCTCTGGCTCTCCTGTGCCTCTCACTTCACACATGCCTCCCTATCACCATTTCCTGATTTCCAAAGGCTACTGAGGGCAGGGGACAGCCCCTCACTGAATGCCAGGGCTGCTGCAGGCTCTGGTTGCAGCCCAGGCTGGAGTTCACAGCCACCAGGACACAGCCACATTTGTGACGTGTTTCCAGAGCAGCTGGGTACACACCAGATCAGGCATTTTTGGTTTTGTAAGACTTTCCAATAATTAAGCAGTATCAGTTACCTACAGGACACTTGAGCTAGAGTTTGGTGCACGTGCTACCCCTGCCACTCTCTAGCAGACAGAAAATTCAAGCCCTGCTGTATTTTTCAGGTTTTTCTACCTAGAAAATTTGTGCCTCAGCTGCCAAAAAGATGGCAATCTGAGCACCCACTGAGAGCACTAAATGTGCTCTTGGGTAATTAGCATGATGTCTATCACATCAAGAGACTACCAGTAGTTAAGGTTCAGACCACTGTTGGCTTTCACTAGATAAACTTTTCATTGTAGAAAGCCTTTTCATGAGAGGGGAACAGAAAGAACATGACCAAAAAACCTTTTCCCCAGCTGTAGACAGAAACAGGTACGTACTGGCATGTAATGGATTACAGGGTGAAAAAAATAAATAAGTCATACCTCATTTTCTAAGGAAATGGCATGAAAATCTAAGAGTTTGGGCACTGCACATCTACAGTTACAAAGCTACAGCTCTGATTTATACTGAGTCAAGTGCAAGCTAAAGCCAGGCCTTTGGGTGGAAATGAACATATTTGCTTTAGCACTCGGGTTGCTGGGCAGGCCCCCAGTTTTGTGTGACACCAGCTGCTTCCATATCAAATGCTGTCCATGCAGTTAAAATTAGACTGCTCCTATTTCTGGCAGGGTTTGGGCTGCACAGCCCCTTCCCCCCTGTGTGTGGGCTCCTGACAGTGGGCAGGTCACTGCCCTGCATCAGTCAGGTCCACGGGACTTTGTGGGAGCCCAAATGCCACAGATATTAATTTAAACTAACCTTTTCCCCTCCCTGGACATGGGGTATGGCATATGTCACTGTTACAAGAGCTTTAACAGTCCTGTCTTGATGCTTCCTGGAGACAGACAATAACCACCAGAGCAGGGGTGCATTTATTCTTCATTCAAGAAACATCTGTGCGAGTGACTTCATTTTATGCAACGCATTCTGCCAGCCCAATTTTCTATGAAATGGCTTGGGGTTTGTAAAATTATTTCCCTATAAAAAGCCTCCTTTGACTGTACAGTGACAGATTAATTTAGGCAACTTGAACAATGACGGTTTGGGGAATTGGAACTTTTAACTGCTTCACAGTCTACACCTTGGTTCTGCAGACATGCCTCTGAAGTGCTTAGCTATATTCTAATTATTTGCATTTCTTAAATGCATGATTAAAATGCATGAATTCTGTGTAAAAGCTCCAAGGCTGGAATAGTTTTCTCCAGAATATTTTACAGTGCAACAGGTAGATCCCTGCTTTGAGCTTCATGGTGACACAACAACACATGCAGTGGGCTGACAGTGCTCTGACCACTGCTCTTCTTCCAGACTTAGTTATGTGCTGCACTCTGGCTCCCAGCAGTTTTGGATAATTACACAAGCTGCTGATGAATCAGAGCTCTTGGTGTAGACTCAAATTCTCTTTTAGATGCTAGAGCTGCCCCAGCTTCTCTGGTGAAGAGATCAGAGATAGGATTTGGACCACAGCACTGAGAACAAGTATTTAAGAGCCCCCAGCTCTGCCCCAGTGCACAGCAACCCTCCAGCCTCTGCAAGACCCCCACAAGGCCAAAATGACTGAAAATGCCTTCCTTGTGTTGGCATCACTTCCATCTGCACCCCCTGCTCTCTCACTGCCACCCTCCCACACAACACTAACAACCTGCTCTAGCACCATTTTAAAGTCACTTGAGATAACTCTGCTGCTCAGGGGGCAGCAGAGGGAAGAGCTTTGCCCCAAAGTGGGCAGGAGGTGGCCAAAGACCCCATCCTTTGGATGTGCACCTCCCCACTCCTAGGCTGACACCCCACAGCACTGGGGGATGGCCCAGACAGACACTTCTCCATCAGGAGGCCACTGAGCTAAAAACATCTCCTGGCTTGTCAGGGAAACTGGAGACAGGAGAGCTTCAAACAGCACTCCCCACAGCAAACAGACTGCAGGGGGACCCCGGGCTCTTGTTTAATTGTGCACATTCAGATCTCACACACTGACTCTGCCCCACCTGTGGCAGTGCTGGCACTGCCCATTTTGGGTGATGGTGAGCAGTGCTGGTGGTGATGGTGAGCAGTGCTGGTCAGAACAGGACAGGACTTTGAGGTCAGAATTCACTGCAGGCACAGATGTGAGGGGTTGGGTAACCTGGAGGATTACAGGTTGGGTAACAGGCTGGAAGAAGCTCCCGTGGTGCACGACAGCCACTCACCCGTGTTTTCCCTGCAGCCTTTGCACTGGGCACAACAGCATGGGCAGCTCAGGGGCCTCACGTGCAGTGGGACAAGAGGGCAGGCAGGCTCAGGAGCTTTGGTTCATCTCTGGGTCCACCAGCTTTGATGACATCAGGTTTACATGGCAGAAGCATCAGACCACCAGTCAGTAATCACCTGTGTGACAGGAGATGTCAGAAGCTCCAGTAGGCACATGCTGCTTTTCACAGAGAAAAATATTATATTATATATTTCACTTCAGAGAAAAGTATTATACAGGCTCTGCAAAAGCTACCCCAGATTCCTATCTGCTTCTGAGTGCAACTTGGCTATGGCTGTCAGTCTAGAGAAATCCTATTGGAAGACGTTCCCACCTAAGGATATAATTTCCCTTTGTTCCTATTCAAAACAATTAAAATCAGATAAGTAAAATCATGAGGGTTTGGGACAGAAAAATCTCTTTTTCCATTTTGGTAATTACTGGCACAGTAAAGACATGCCGTGCTATGTTGGATGCTGTCAGAGCTGCAGTTCCTACAGTGCTGTTCACAGAAGTTCCTTCTCCCTGGAGGAGGAGCACGGGCAGCAGGTGAGGTCTGTGGCCAGCAGAGTTCAGAACACGCCGCGTTCTGCGGGAAGCGAAAGCAAACGTGAAACAGCAAGTCATCCTCGGGGCTCCAGATAGCAAAGCCCTGAGTCACACACAGCCACATGCACTGGCCACACAGCCCCGGTCTCCTCCTAAGCCTGCTGGAATGACAGCCGCCTCCTTGGAAGGTGTGCCCCCCATGCAGCGTGGGGCTGCTCGGGCTGCTTGCCCTCCTCCTTGGCCCTGGGAACTTAATCCTACTCGGGACACACAGCAGGGTCACCACTGGATCATGGTGCAGGGTCACCACTGGATCATGGTGCAGGGTCACTCACTCTCTGGCTGAACAGGGCACTGGCATATTTTCTACCTTAAAAAAAAAAGACCCTGGGTTTTCATGTTGTGAGTGCGTCCCTGCTGCGTTATTCACTGCAGGTATCCATGGGGGAATGGGGAAAGCATCCTCCAGCAGTAGGCAGTGAAAGGGAGAGCTGGAATTCGATTCATCCCCTGCTCACACACAGCCGGGGTTGTACAGGCTGGAGGAGGAACTGGTGGCTCGGATGGCTCACGGATTTGTACCTGACCAGCGCAGCCCAGCATTGCCTCAGTGCACCTGCTCAGCATTAACACAAGATTCCTAGGAAGCACTGATCCATCAGGCAGCGAGCCTGTGGATGTTTCCCCTCAGCTTTCGGGAAAGAATTTAGTCTAGCTTTGTTCCAGCATCCTGACTGCAGAAATAGCATTTCCAGGTTCTGGCAATAAAATTCTTTCCGCGGCACTGAATCCTTGTCCCTGGGGTTCACACAAAGGACCCCCGACCTCCACCAACCACAGCCACTGGGTGTGCCTGTGCAGGGTGAATGCCAAAGGTACACACAGCACAGGCAGCAGAGAGCAGAGGTGGCACAGGATGCCCAGGAACTCCTCAAATACTATTGCCTTTACTCTCACCTGCACACACTCTTCAGGTTATATCTGTGGGCACCAGTGTCTTCATGCACTACATGCCCCAGGACCTGCAGTGCTCACGTGTCAGGCAGCCTGGCCTCAAAATCCTACTACATCTCTGTAATGCTCTGGCATGCAAAGAAGTGGGGCAGGGTTGGGGATTTTTTTATGGGGAAGAAAGGAAGCAAATGACCAGGATTTCTGCTTGACATGAATCTACTTACTTTAACAAGTATGGAGGCTCATGGTTTCAAGTGGAAGCTTAGCATCTCTTAAAATAAGCCCTAGGTGTCTTTTAATGTCGGTGCTTAAAAGGGGATTTAGTCACTGGGTTCTAGGAACTCCAGTTTGACTTAAGTGTCCGATATCTGTCAGCAGTTCAGCTGTTATCCAAGTAAGGGGAGGGAAAGCCAGGATTTTCCGGCCCTGAGAAACAGCTGTAGTCAGAAGAGGCATGTAATGCGAGGGATAAAATTAATTCCCTCTCAGCCCTGAAGCGTGAGCCGTTCCCAGCCGCTGGATGAAGGGCTTGTCTGTCCCAGCCTGTCCCACAGGGCTGCTGGGGCTGCTGCAGTGCCTCTCACTAGGCGGCCCCCGAGCCTCACCAGGGAGCTCTGCTCCCCTCCCAGGGCACCTTCAAGGCAACCAAAAGGTGATTTGAAGGGAGAGATATTGCAGCCCCATCTCTTCACTCTGCACTTGGAGTGGGACATGTGCCCATGAGCAGAACTCCCCCCCTCCCCCAGAGGATGTGCACCCCTTCAGGCTGCCCGTGGGCACCAAAATCCCACAGGATTCACAGCCACGTGAACCATACACTGGGGGTGTTGGCAAACCATCCCATCTCATCAGGGATGTGCCTTAATTAATTCCAAAATTAAGTTTTTACTGTGCTCTCTCCTATATTAAGGCTACCACTGCCCAAATGCCATTACACTCTCAGTGGGGATGTTCTTTTCGTTTTCTCTGTAAAATGGACAAACTCATCTTAAACTTAGCAAAGACTTTGAAGCGTGGAGCACAGCACACACATTTCAGCAGCCATGCTGTTCTCCAGGGAGCCTGTCCTTGAAAGCCAGCTCACCTTCTCCCCCCCCCCTTCCCCAATACATATGAAAATGCCCACAGGAGTGCTGGACACAATTTTTGAGATGTAAATCTCTGACCTGCTTGATGGGAGGCATTAAAAACTGAATTCCCAGAAAACAAGCCTCTGAAACAGTGCTCCCTGGTGCTACATGTTCTGAAAATACACTACCAAAAAACGGTCTTTCAAACATACTCAGTGTTCAGCTGCATTTCTGCAATTTAGAAAGACTCTCAGCAAGCTTCACATCCGACCAGGATTCTGCAGTTTCTCTGAATACTTTGTCAATGGCTACAATGACCTCCTACAGCTATTTGATTATTTTCAGACTATCCCAGCTGATGCAAACCTGCCCCACTCCCCACCTGAAGAGCAGTCATTTTAAGAAATCGTTCCACAAATCACAAATTTCTCTGAAACCCAACTGGCCTTTTCAGGATCCTTGGAGCGTAGGAAGAGAAACAAACAAAATCACTCCTTTCTCACTTCCTACAGGAGTCTCGTTATTCACACCCCAGGAGCAACAGAGAAGCCACGTTCTAATCACATATTCACACCACCAAGTAACTCACAACTAGAAAGCTCACTGCTGAAGGGGTGACAATTTCCCTGTTTAGCCATATGGCACAGAAGGAATACAGCTCCAGACAGAGCTCTCTCCAGCCCACTGCCTTTGGGAAAGCCTCGTTCCTACCAGACCTATATTCACATAACTGTTAAGTCCTATAGTGCCATAAGATATCCAAGTGTCTAGCACAGGCTCCCAAAGCTTGAACACCTCTATGAGAATGAGCAGCACCATCAGGTACGTGCAGATGGCTTGCAAAACGGATCTCTTTCAAACCGACTGAAGGTTGTTATCCTATATATCTGTTCAAGCCTGTTTTCTAAGTAAAAGACATGCTGGTACATTAATGTGATGATGCAGTCTAGCTCTGCCTCACTTCTAAGTGTCAATTTTTAAATGTTTTCCTCCCCCTACACACTCTCTTTGCAATGCAGTGTATTTCAGATCCAGCAGATGCTCGTCTTGTTCCTAAAAGAGATTTAATGTGTTTTCCATGATCTAAACACCTGGCAAAAGGGCTCCATAAAGCTTTAATACTTTCCTAACCCTGTGTTAAATTTGTCCTAGTGTTGCACATAGCATAATTCTGCAGCCATGTCAACTATTCAGGTAATTCCAGAATGTCGTCACTATGGTTTGTGTCAGCAGCATGATCTGTATGTACCTTGTAATCATTCTGGTGTTGGGTTGCAAAGGTCCTTGGGCTCTTCATTTGGCTGAGTCTAATTCCGTCCACTTCACAAAGATCTAGAGTTACACTAAGTAAAGGTTGACATTTACATGAGACACTGGGACTGCTGGAATGACTCACCAAGGTAAAACCTGGGCTAGATATTCTTTCAAGGGCATAAATTGTACAGTGACGACTTTTCACAGCTTCATGAAATCACAGAATGGTTTGGGTTGGAAGGGACCTTGAATATCCTCGAGTTCCACCCCCTGAACCATGGGCAGGGACACCTTCCACTATCCCAGGCTGCTCCAAGCCCTGTCCAACCTGGCCTTGGACACTTTCAGGGATGGGGCAGCCACAGCTTCTGTGGGCAACCTGTGCCAGGGCCTCACCACCCTCACAGGGCAGAAGGTCTGCTAACCTGCTGTAGGGAGTCTCTTTGCTGAGCAAGGGAAACATGGACAGAGGGACATGTCACACACATTGCTCAGCGGGGCACGGGATCAGAATCTCAAGAGTCTGAGAACAGACAGAGAAGCCTGGAGCATCACTCATAAAGAAAAGAAGATATGTCAGAGGGAAAACAGATATCTCAGAGTGACCTTCCAGTGTCTTCTTGGAAGATGAATGACCTCTTCTCATTTTTACTGCAAAGTTGGACAGCCACACACATGGGACAGCTTTGTCCTGGCACAGAAGCCCACTATTTCCATCATGTGAAACCAATTAGTAGCATCAGGGCTGGTCAGCACTGCAGCCAGTGTCCAAATGCTCTCAGCCCATTTATTCTCCCAAACCCACTTTGCCCTTTAAAGCAGCACCAGCCACCACGTTCAGCATGCTTGAAAGTCTCCTAGTTTTCCAAATATCCTAAGCCCTAATGTCATTAGGTCTCAACCAAAATCAGGAAATTCAGACTAAAACAATGACTGTTCCAGCAGTGAAGGTCACAAGCCTTTCATCTGTTCCCATGAACTCTCCTTTGCCCAAATCCAGTAGCAACAGTGAAAGCATCCAACACACTCACGAGAAACAAACTGTGAAATGGAAGGACCACACAACAGGAGATGAGAACAGAGCATCTAACATGAACCAGTGTGTGAAGGGTGAGCTTGTCTGCAAACCAGGGCACTGCAGCAAAGTGGCTTTCCAAGCACAAACAGACTTTCCCAGTGATGGGGTCTCCTCTCAGCTGAACTCAAAGGATCTGCTCCAACAGGAGGTCAGCCCAGCCTTCCTCAAGCCCTGGCAGCTGCAGCAGCCCACGTATGGCTGCCTGTATTTACTGTATGAGCACTGCCTGCCCCGTGTGCTGCAGGGCATCAGTCCAGGCACACTTGCAACACTGACAGCCATCATCTTTGGCCATGGCCTCTGCCACGTCAGAAGGTCTTAGCAGCAATCGTGGCATCGAGGAACTAATGCCACGCAACTGAGCAACTGTCTTGAGCACAAATTCATAAGCTAGTGCTATTCCTGCTTACTGCTAGAGTTCAGTGCCTCTTTTATCGTGCTGGAAACTTGTCAGGAGATGGTTTTATTCAGTTCAGTAGAGCAACCTCTCTCCAAGGTCTCCACAGATGCAGTTCATCCAACCTTTCTGAGCAAGCTTCCTGCAATTCCTCATGTCTTAAACCACAGACTGCCACAGTCCCCCCGACCACTTCACATGCTCTTGGTAAGAGGCACCTCTGTGCCTTCTGTGCGTGTCTTGCCTGATTCCAGACTGGTCATGTATTGGAAAAAGAGTGGAACATGAAAAGTGGTAGCAGTTCTAAGGAGAATGAACTCTTCTGTTGTACAGAAAAAGAGGAGGTGATGACCCTCCAAAGCAGTTTTGTTAGTGCTGTCTCAGGCATGTGGAACAACCTTTAAAGCAGATGTGTCAACCCAGGAGCTCCTTTCATAATCTGCATGTCTGAATTTTCATCACCCTTTTTCTCAGGAGGCAAAAGAGAAAAAACAAATCATCCAATTCTACAGGTCCCGAAAACTGACTGTACCAACTGTTCCCTGATAGATGGGAAGGCGTCAGTGCAGCCAGCATCCCAGGAATCTGTGGTGCAGTCCAGCCAGGACTGGTTTGTGCTGGGAACCCGGGGCAACTCAATAACTTTGGCTTCCCAGGCCCTCCTCCCACACTCGAGGGTTTGGGATTATCCAGCAGCCATTGCATCACGGCACAGCCCTGTTGATGGCCTCATGATATAACCCTGGACAGGAGCCATCCTTGAGCTGCTTGAGAGATACTTATAAATCAAGAGCAACAGATAGAACTGTGAAGGCCACGGGTGGTCCAAGTAGATGGGCAACTGTACCTGGGGCCCTGTGCTCACTTGATTAATTGTCTCCATGTTTTGAAGGTGACCTGAGCCTAACTCTCAAATATTCAGGAGGCTTCTGTTTTCTCTGCACCAGCTCTCCAACCAGCCTATGTTCAGTTCACAAAACAGAGTCATCTCTGTGCTGTAAGGAAAAGGAGATAGTTCTAAGCACACACTGCTTTATGTTTGTCTCTCCAGGTTCTTAGGATAAATCCAAAGGCTAAGCCTCCTTGCAAGTCTCAGCATCCTGTCAGGGCCAGAGGAATGTCACAGTAAGTATAAACATTATTGGATCGAGTATACTTGTCCTCCTAAAGTCTCTGGTTCCCTCCTGCCTTGTTTATTTTTATACACACACGGGGAAAAAGCAGAAAGCCACCAATGTTTTGCTGTCCACTGGTTCCTCAGCCAATGCAGTCTCCAGTAGCCAGAGTTACACCCCTTTAATTCAGCCTTATCTACTGACCTTCAAAGAGCAGGCTACACATTTTAAATTATTATTTACAGCATTCTAGAAATATTTTGCAAGGATCAGCTCAAGCTCATCTTCAGCAAGTGACTAGGAGGCAAGGGTCATCATGAATATCAAGATGTGGACCCCAAGCTCTAGAAAAGGGCTTTCTGGTTCGGACCATTTCCCAGTCAGAATTGCCAAGAGAATTGATGGAGCAGGTGACAGGGCTGGAAATGCTCAAGGAACTGCCACACTTCAAAGATTCACTTCAGAACAGATAGCTGGTTTAGAACACACACTTGACCAAGAGCTGGGGAGGTCAGAACACCTAGAGGCTTGCACTTTAACTCATGCTGGGAGGAAAAGAGCTGATAATTCGGGTTATTTCAGAGAAAAGATTATTAAAAAAAAGACCAATGTCACAACAAAACAAACCCAAGCACTTCATTTGCATATTTTTATGCAAGACACATGGTTTCAAAGCTAAATGAGAAAGATATGAGTGCACATCAACACTCCACCATGGCACAAGGACATATCTTCCACTACAAATATTTGATCATCTTAAAACTGCTTTTCTTGCTTAATCAGAGGCCTTACTGTAACCTCTGTGTCAGCTGAGCTGTAAAGTAGGATGTCAGGACAGAGTACCAAAGATCCAGCTCATTTCTCTACATTCAGCCTCACTGTAGCTACCACAGAAACCACACAAGCCAGGAAGCACTAGACCTGGGATCAACTAAAACACATCAGGATCCCTGTAGAAGGGGACAACTACTGGCAAGCAGCACTCATCTTCACATAGAGACCGCAAGATGTGGGCAAGTAATTGCCTTAAAGCTCTAAGCAACACTTACTGGTTATCAGCCCCTCTTCCTGCTAACTTGATGCTCACAGGCCAAGGAGTTATTTCTTCTTGAAGCACTTCAACAAGGCTCTCCATGGGGTATTTATCAGCCTGGGACATGAACAACAGATAAAACATTCTCAGTCTTCTTCTCTTTCAAAGTAAAGTGCCAGCCACACAGCCAGGTTTGTGCCTAAGGAGAATTCAACCTGTAAATGTCCCCTTTCTTTGCCATCCAGATGCAGAGTCCCTCGGGGAGCCTGACCGGGTCTGCCTATGGGAGCACACCTGTGTTCACAAAGGTAAAGAGCACAACCTACCTGAACAACAGAGCTTGCTCTGCAGCTACCAGCACTAGATTGTGGGTTTTCTTGTTCCATCAGAGGCTATTTCTAGGCTGGAACACTGGTTCATGTACAACTCAAAAAAGCCAACGTACTTCGTTGGTGATGACTATCAAATTAATGCCTTAATTGGTAAATGATCCAGACAGAACTATGTGAATTCATCTTATTTGTTTCCTGCAAGGGAGGCTGAAGTGGAAAGCTCTCACATAGTAGCTTCCCTTATAATGTTACATCCACTGGAATAGATGTTTTTTTCCTGCATTTGTGTCTTTATTTAACTGCACAAGCGAGGCTTTAATGAGCACTGGTTTACTGGTGAAAAAAACTCTCTCCTCACAACCCACTGCAAATACATTTAGAAATAAATCAACTCTTGTAAGTAAAATAAAAATAGGGGCATGAGACCATCTTCTTCCCTGAAGGATGTATCATTTCCTAATAATTGCTTTGATAGGGAAATACTTGGATCAGACATTTAACAGAAATATTTTTCTCCTCCAGGGTCTGCAAAACATAAGGGCTACGAAGGGTCAGTTGGTGGTGTTTGAATGTCGAATTCACTCTACACCCACCTTACAAGTTCACTGGTACAGAGAATATGATCAGATCAGAGATTCTGCTGATTTCCGAATCCTGCGAAAAAGTAGGTGCTGCTACATCTGCTTGATGTCATTTTACTGGGACAGTGATGAGACAGGAAGAAGAACTGCTATGAAAATCAGGAGATTGTACACGTTCACAGAGGCAGAGTTAAGTTTACAAGTATCAGATGACCTGAAGTCACAGGCTGGACAGAGTCTGCACTTCCTCTGGCAACGCATGAGAGGGTCAGGCACAACGGGAGGAGATTCCACACTGTTGGTTATTAATGACAGTACTGCTGAGCCATGGAGGCATTGTCACCATGTGTTAGAACTACTGAGGGACTCAGGGGAAAAAGATATAGATATACAGATATATAGATATATAGATATAGATATATAGATAAACATATATATAGATATAAAGATATAGATATATAGATATATAAAGTTTAAACAATTTCTGATTCCCCCAGGCATGAAGCCAGAGCTCCAGCGTGCCAAATTCACAGCAACTAACTCCAAAGTCAGAGGAGCTCTTTCCATGTCACCTCAGTGGAGAGGTGTTTGTACCACCATGTTCCCCAGCCAAACCTGAGCTTTCCCTATCCAGATGGTATTTCTCTTGATGGACTCAAAGGGAGATGGTTCCTTTGTAACCAGGGTGGCAGCTGAGGTGGGGAAGGGAGTGAGGAATGAAGGGCTTTTTTTCCATTCTGGTCTTATAACCATTCAATTTTTTTCTCTCTTATTTTGAGCAGAGGCTTGTTCATCAGCAGTTCCTGGTAAGTACACTGTGCATTTTGTGTTAGACATTCCATCAGTTAATTACCTCACACTCAGGATTTCCCACCAAGATAAAACAACAATGTCCAAAGGGTGGTCAGAAGACAACATTAAGAGTCAGACAAAGAGCTTTCAAGTTCTTAATTTTGAAAAAAAGCACCCAAAAGGCCCTGAGTTTTTTCACAACACAATGAAAAAAGTATCAACCCTCTTTAATTAAGTCAGTGAAGAGTACCCTGTGCTAAGGGAAAACATATCCACCATTCTGAATTATAATCTTGTATGGGGTTTAAACTTGTGCAAGAGAAGACAGAACTTAGCAAAAAAAAAAACAAAACCCAAGCCCCAATCAGCCAAAAAAAAAAAAAAAAAAAACCACAAAAAATCCACAACAAAAAATGTGCCTTGTTTAATTAATATCACAGGAAAAAAGAGTCTTCTTTCATTTTTTGTTCCTTCTGAATCCCTTAACATCCTATGCCCTATACATCACTTTTTTGCACTTTATTGATGCCAAATCCCATCACTAAGTCACACTCCTCCTGCAAGGACCAATTCCTATAGGTTAACATTTGGCTCTCTGGTACAACATCACGCCTGAATTTGTTATTTCAGAGGAAGTCTGCACCCTGGTTATTACAGAAGCTTTTCCAGAAGACTCTGGAATATTTAAATGCGTTGCTGAAAATGAATTTGGATCTGCAGCATCCAGTGCTCATCTCTCTGTTTCCCCAGGTAAGCACACGGATTTCTGCGTTGAGCAACTAAGCACAAAAGAATTTGCTGCAGCTCAACACCAGGCAGAACCACAGATATTTGCCAAGCAGAAGCCAGACTCAAACAATTTTGTAGGCTCAAGAGAAGAGAAACACCCCAGAAATGCAATCTTCTTGGATGCATTTGGATGCTAGTTGGATGCTAGTTGTTCTGTGTTTCTGCTTTTGATCCCTCTTCTACCTGGGTCAATGTGGAGATGATGTTCCCTCTCACAGAGGAGTCTCATCCCTGAGCTTCATCCCTTCAGGGATTCCAGCGTGGTCCAACACATGGGCTGTGTCTGTACCTTGTTTATTGTAACACCTGACCTGCTTGGCTTGTGCTGAAGGCCACCTGCAAACAGAATAGCACCTTTCATGCATCCCAAGCTCAGCAGCCCTGGTGAGAAGGGAGGGTTGGCTAATGCAGTTGGGCAGGTTTTGGTCTCTGCAGAGCCCAGGCAGGCTGAGCTCTCATCCACCTGCTCAGACATTCCAGCCTCCTGCCCCCCTGTTATTGCAGGTGTTGTGTTGGTGAACCACCACCGCTTCCTACCTGACTTGGGGACAATTCTGCTTCCAGGAGCAAAAGAGCTGGAGAGCTTTTCAGGTGCTGCCCACAGGCCAGCTGTGCAGGTCACCATGAAGAAACCCACCTTCCCCAGGAACAGCCAGGCAGGAGCCAAGGACCGAGGGGCATCTGGCCTCCCATCCTACAGCCCAGAGACCCCAGGGCTGGGCAGTCGAGCAGCAGCCACCAGCTTTGGTCAGATGAACTCCAAGGGCCAAGCTGAAGACTTTCACGGAGCTTATGAAAACTCACCTCGGGCTTCACCTCTGAGGTAAGACAAAGAAAAAAAATCACATCCCTGGGTTAGCTTTTTACAACACTTAGGGGATGAATGCTCCAGTGATTCAGCTGCAAAGCTCCAGTGTCCCTTACCCTGATGGGGGAACAGGCCCATGCAGTCACTTGAGCTGTTTGCCTGTGTGACAATGGCAATGTGTAACACCAGCCCAGCTACACAGGCTCAATTTGACAATGTGTCATTAACCCAAAGGTTCAGGTAAGTGCCTGATGGCACTGTCAGAACAGCCTATCTGTAAGTAATTTAAAGGCACCGCCCCAAATCATAGCCTGTAGAAGACCTTTGGCTCCACAGCAGAGCACGAGACAAAGATCACAACACCTGGGAAATGTCAGGGTACAATTCTGTTGCCACCTCCTTCCTCTGTAGCCTTGGCCAAGTGGCATCACCTCATGTTTCTGTTTCTTATTCTGAAAGACAGCAGTAAAACTCAAGGTGCTGGCAGCATAGTGCAGATGGTACCTGCAAAGCACCTGTGCAGGGGAAGTACTGAACCAGTGACCCACTGGATGAAGTGAAAACTGTCCCATGGCATGGCAAGGACACTCCCCACTCAGGAGATGGAGATTTCCCCACAGTAATGAAGTGTTGCATCTTATAACAAGTCTCAATCCAATTTCCATCCCAAATGCAGCTCTCAAGTCACTGTGCACTTACTGCATTATCAGTTATCGCGTCTGATTTTTCCAGAGAAGCAAAACAAGTTAGAACACACATATTGGCAATTCCATCCCCATTTCTGTAGGGTTTCTCAGGGGTTTAGGGGCAGAAAGGTGACCTCAAAGGGTGACAGTTCAGAACAGACATCCAAGCCCTGCAGAGGAGTTTCCTCAGCCCTGTTTGTGGCAGTGGGAGCTCCGAGGCAGACGTGTGGCTCCTCTCCCAGCTGAATTCCAGCCTGGAACTGCAGTGATCCTGTTACAGCCTGTGTAAACGGCTGTCCGTGACAGAGCATTCCCTGAGGTACAGATTATTTTTGGGTGTGCTCAGCCATTTTAACTAAACCGGTTATTTTAACAATTCTGAACACCCTCCCTCCAAATTTCACTAGAGGAGACATCACTCTTCAATATGGATGTATCCATGCACAGGAATTATTTCACTGAACCACTGAGTAAAACTGGGTTTGCTTCAATAACTTGCAGATCACTAAGAGGAGGCTCTCAGTTTGGCTTCCATGAAATCCAGGCTTGCTCCAGGGAAATCAGCTGGGACACTAAGCAGACCCCACTACATGAAGGGATATAACATGCCATCAAAATCAGCTATGTAATAGCTTTTTAAAATATAAAACATTAACTAGTATACAGAGCTGCAGATTGCTTTTTACTGACAGCAGTGCTGAACCAGACTTTGGACACATCTCAATATACCCATATACCTACTAAAATATACCCATCTATGAGCTTTTAAATATCTTTAAAGCCCACAGACTTACTGCCACATGCTTTGAAACATCATTATGAATGGGACACAGCATTGTAATTGTTGCTGTTACTTCAAACTCAGCAATCATGGCTAATGACTGGCTGTAAAATAAGTCTTTTTAGTCAGATTTAGCATATAACTCTCTCATGTAGCATATGTGGTTGCAACTGTATTACCAAAGGCAAATACCAACAGTGATGACAGAACAAACCCATTACTGGGAATAACTATAAAATGAACTAAACCCTTGTACTCTTACTTCTCCCAGTTATTGCTTAGTAACAGCCACTCCACAGAACCCAGAAAATGCAATTCAAGAAGACTCTCACTGCTCCTTTCTGAGCCCTTTATACCTGCAGATTAGAGTGTGTCCTCCTCAACAGCCTTAAAGAAGCAGAACAAAATCTATGCTGATTATTAACTTCATTAAAGGAACTTAATCTAAGCAAAAGAAAAGGCTTCAGGCACTAACTATACTGGCAGGCCTTTTAAGTAGCTTTTAAGTGTCCTTAATAAATAAGCAAAATATTCCTAGCTCTCCTTCTAGACATTTTTTCCTGCATGACTCAAGCAACTAAGGAGAACCTGATCAGTCACAGCAAGTCACCATTCTTAGAAAGTAAACTGAAGCAGGACAGAAAAGCTGGTTTCTAACACCTCGCAGTGCTGGGCACAGCACTATTAAGTTACTTGGCACAGGCAATGAGATTTATTCCTCTGCTTTTATCAGTTCAGCTTCCAGTTCTTTCTTTCTTTCTTTCTTTTTCTCCCCTACCTTCTGGATCTCACGTTTTTCTGCTCCTTCTCTTTCACACAAGTCGTCCCCCTTGTGTCCAGTCTTTTAAGTGTGTAAAGCTGTCCTTAAATTGGTGCCTTGCAGCCACCTTTAGTTCTGAACTAAGCACACTGCACCCTCATTGAAGTCGGTGGGGAGTCAGGGAGCCTGTCTGAGCACACAGCCTGACCTTTACCATGTTCACAGCTTCCCGCAGGGCAAATGATCATCCCACGGGTACCTTTTTTTTTTTTTTGAGTACTCACTCTGTGCAAACTACCGATTTATAATTTTTTTTTTTTTTTACCTCAAAAGCAAATAACTTCTCCAACAACTAGGGACACACTCCCTCCCTTAATCACTTCCACGAGGAGGAATTTAAATAAATTTGCACTCAATTAACACCTGCTATGTAAGTTTTAGTTCACAAACGCTGGGCCGCTGTTTAAATACAAACACTAAATGTGGATTAACCTCTTGAAGATCGCTGTGCTGACAGACTCAAGGGCACAGTGAAGGGAGAGAGGAGGAGGCTGAGGGCCCACACTCAGCCCAACTGTAGTACTTTCAGGCTTGGGGTGCTTTTAAACAATAGGCAAGAGTTGCCAGAGTATAATTAAGATACTTAAAACACTATAATGTTAATTTAAGATGCAATTAGGCATTGAACTGTTGATTAAAGGGATACGAATCACCTAATCTGCCAGCAGGATCTGTTGCTGTCCTGGTGAAAACATTATAGCTGCATTTTTTTAGTCCATGTAAACAGCTGCAATAATGAACTATAAATAATGAACATAAAACTATAAATATTTAACATATTTTTATCGTATATTATTTCTGTAAGTCTAGTGTTGCTATTCAGTTTGTGACTGTTCAGACACATCCATGAACAGTGCCACTGCTCCTGACAGCTCTGCACTGGAGCGGGGTGGGGGTTACCCTGGGGCCGGAGATGCTTAAACCACGTTTAAACCTGTCTCTGGAGTACTTATTGCCTTTAAGTGCACAGCCTTGAAAGCAGAACCAGGGTGTTATCACTACACAGGCAATTAGTAAATTAATTAAACAAGGAATTTAGAATCAGAAAGTGGTTTTGGTTGGAAGGCACCTTAGAGATCACCCAGTTCCAAATCCTCTGCCACGGGCAGGGACACTTTGCACTAGACCACGTTGCTCAGGGCCCCGTTCAACCTCGCCTTGAACATTTCCAGGGATGGGGCAGCCACAGCTTCTCTGGGCGACGATTTCATTGGGATAACGGAGTGGGACTGAGGGACATTCAGACATACTGCAGCAGTCCTTCCTCGCTGCTCCCTGGCGGTGCTACGGGCAGAAAAGCTGCTTTTCTGTTCAAAAGCTGTCGCCTTCAGTTCTCTCCCTTCTCCTGCGGAGCGAGGGGCGCTCCCGGGAGCGGCGGCCGCGTCCCCTCGGGGCGGGATGGGACGGGACGGGGAGAGCCGGGGCCGGCGGCTCCTGCCCCCCGCCACCCCCAGAGCTCCAGGGGGAGTCCCCAGACCCGCAGCGGGGTCCGGGAGCGGGGCCAGACCGGGGGCAGGAGCGGGGTCCGGCCGCCCCTTCCAGCAGCGCCCGGACCAGCCCCTGCGAGCGCCGGGCGGTTCCACCGCTGCCCCCGGCGGGGGATTCGCTGCCCGCGGGCACCTGCCCAAAATCCCCGGCTCCGGCCCTGGGACGAGTGTCCGGGCAGTGGAGACTCTTATTGTGACAGCGGCGGGGGCCGGGGACACTCGGGTCCCGCGGTGTCACCGCTGGCAGCACATTAAATCCTCCCCGTAACGCCGAGCAGAGGGCGGCTATGACAGCCCGGCCCGGGGAATGACCGGCCCTGCCCCAAATACCGCTTAAAGCCCAGGTGACAACTCCTAGGCTGTAGGTAAGGTGCTTGTTTGGGTTTTTGGTTTTTTGGGGTTTTTTTTTCCACGTCACTTTTTGCTTCGAGGATGGTTCAGGGAGGTGGCATGAGGGACCGCAGCGCACCGGGAATGCTGAGGTGGAAAGGTGCCTTTAAGGTGAGGTGCTGTCAAAGGTAACAGAGGAACAGTGGAAACAGAGGGAAAAAAACCCTTTGTTTTTTTGGTTTTTTGTTTGGTTTTGGTTTTTTTTTTGTCTGCCTTTTTTTTTTTTTTTCGAAAGCTGCCCCTTTTTTTTTTTTTCTGACATCTCGTAAAGGGAAAAAACCCTTTGGGTTTTTTTTTTTTTTTTCCTCCCGAATCAAGGTGGAATGATTTGAGGAAAACGGTAACTTACCCCTCGCTGTGAGAAGTGACGCTTGTGCGTCGGAGCTTGCTGCGCTCTAGAAAACAAAGTAAACGCTGGTTTTTGTGCGCAGCCTGGGGGTAAAAGGAGAGTAAAATTCTGTACACAGGTAGCCATATAAAAAATGGGATAAGACTCAACAAGTTTTCTGCATCGGTGAATGAGAACATAGTGTGGACATGCTCCAAAAATTTGAGCCAGCTTCAAATTCCAAGAGCATGACAAGGGGAAAGTTAGGGAATTTTTACTATAAAGCCTCTGTTTACATACAGTTAATGTACAACTAATATTGATGATCACCTTTAGGAAATGAAAGCCTTGAATTTTTGAAATGAAAGTGATGTCTTCAGTTATGTCCCCCCATGGGGATTTATGACCTCCTGGAGCCCTTCTTTGGGCTCTCCAAGGAGAGGAATACAATATACTGGGTATATATAGCAGCAAAAACAGCTGATCTCGGTGGGGCAAGATTACAATTTTTTCCAGCACATGTAACTGGGTGGATTTATATTCTCCTTTTTTTTATTAGTAGCTTTATGTTTATTTTGGGGGATTATTTTTTTTTTAACCTGCAGCTGAAATCGTTTGTTCATTTTAACAAGCTTGCTCAGCTCAGTCTAATGAAACTTTCCTGGGTGTTTAGTTGATGGAAAGCCCAGGTTTAGATATCAAGCACCTGCAAAATAAATGCACCCCTTATCCTGCAGCTAATTGTCAGAATGACAGTAGTAGGCTGAACAGCAAGTCTTGGGAAATCACTTCAAATGGAAAAGCACAGTCCTTGGCATTTCCAATCCCAAATCTCAGTTGGATATGAAAAGCTCTGAATTCAAAACCCATTAAAGAAGAAATCAGGACACTCGGTTTCAAAGGTTTAGTTTTAGGATTAAAAGCAAGTGGAATCTGTTTCATGCTTCCCTATGGTATAAGGAATTTCTCAGCACAAATAGCCAATTCTCTGAGGAATAGTACATTTAGTATTTTGACAGGGCATGAAGTAGAAGGATCCAGGGATCTTTAGCTCAAATGATATGTGGCAAATTACCTTGCTTAGCAGTAGTGTCCACAGCTATCTGCAGACTTATGCAGGTGGCAAGGGGTCTTGATAAAACAAGTGCTATTTATTCAAAGTTTACTGGGCTCTGGCATATAAGAGCCACAGTGAACACTGTGCCTGAGTCAGACAGACTGCATGGCTTGTTATTGTAATCCAAAATGTTCAGACAGTTCAGGAATAGTTCTAACAAATCCTAAATATCTTTATTCTAAGCTCAAGCTTTAATTGTCAGTTGCCTGAACCTCCTATTCTTTGGATTGCTAATGACTGCTCACGACACAGCATTTTTGTGATTCAGCTTGTGATGTACAATTTATTTTATCTGTATTGTCTTCCTTAAGGGAAAATCCACACCAGGAAAGCCTCTATTCTGCAAGGCAAGGGTTCCATTCTATCCAGGAGCCCAGCCAAGAAAACTTTTGTGGCCTACCACCTAGTTTTTACCAGCCACCCATCCAAAGCCAGTTATCACCTACAAAAACCCAGGACAGCCGCGAAACCTCTCCTATGAGTGTCCCCAACCTCCCATCCGTTTCCTCCATGTGCCAACCAACCATGTTTAACTACGAACGTCCAAAACACTTTATCCAGTCTAAGAATGTGTGTCAAGGGCAGCAGCAGCCTCCGGGACCCGCAGCCTCCGCGGAGTCGAGCAGAGAGATCAAACAGTCCTCCATCCTCATTCAGCCTCGCAACCCGAGCGGGCAGAAATTCTCCTCCTCGTCATCGCTGAGCTCTTCAATCACGCTCTCCTCGCCTTCCTGTAGTGCCCCCAAGGAATCCACATATCCCATCACTCCTGCATCTGCACAGTCTCCTGCTAGCTCATCATCTGGGCAGAGGCTTATACCCATGCCTAACCAATCCCCCGCAGCATTCCTGTGCTCAGTGCTCCCCTCGCAGCCCGACTATAACAGCCAAACTCCTTCTCCCATGGAACCTCAGTAAGTATACACAGCCTTCTAACCTCCCCCTGCTTCCCTCCGGCCTGGCCTCTCCCCTGCACTGACCATCCCAAATCCAACCACCCCACGAAACACCAGCTGGGGCCAAAGCCAATGGCACAGCTCCCACTGACTGCCCGTGTTCAGGGCAGGACTCTGCAGGAGTCGGGTTAGGAGGCTGAGAGCTTTGCCCCTGGTGACTGTGTGGGAGGGATGGGTGTCCATCAGGAATTAAACTGCACAGCTGTGTGGGTTTTCTGGAGTCAGTTTGAGTAGTTTAGTTTGATTTGAAAGAAATCTCTTAATTAGAGTTATTCAGAGCAGAGGATTGACACCCATCTCAAATTAATTTCCTCAACGAGTATGGCTTATGAATGGGGAGGTGGGGGAAGGCAGTAGTACTTCCCTCATATAAACAACTTGGAGAATTGTCTAGTACCTCTCAGCAGTGTTTTCAGGTTCCACATCACCTACACTCACCTACAATACCCTTTCCATTAATCATGTGTGCAAACAGAAAGGCAGCCACTTGAAAATATTACCCCTTTAGACCAAAGACTAAATTCTTTCCTGAATATGTATTATATCATTTTGCCTTTGGGCTGCAATCCAAATATCTCCCAAGGTCAGTGAGATCTCAAAGGGAGCTGGGCCTTGCCTTCTCACCAACTTGTATTCCTGCCAATATTAGCTGGAGGTCCTGGGGAAAGTCAGGGCAGAATATGCACAAACACTCAACTGGAAATATTAGAAAGGTGATAGGGGCAGGGGTCCTGCTGGCCTGGATATAAATCAAGGTTTAAGTGTCAGTTTGCATTCAGGTAACCTGAATGTTTCTGGGGGTTTTCTGAATCACAGCACTGTGGGAAGAGGGAAGGTAAGACAGACCAGGTGAGCTGGGGCTCTCAGGACTGTTTGCTAAACTCCTGCAAGAGTGTGGGGCATTAGAAACACATGTGGAGTGACTGCTGGAGTTTGTGTGCATAGTGTGGGGTTGTTTGTTTCCATAGCAAAGGGTGTGGGTGCCTCACTATGCTTTTCAGATAAGCTGCTCTTAAATGCAACGCCCGGAGAGTTGAGGAATTATTTTCCCAATCACGCTACTAATGGGCAAACAGGGACATGAGACATATTAATCTGTTGGGCAAATTATTAAAGTTTTTAAGTTATAACTTAAGCAAGTTATTAAGTCTGAGCCGTGCTGGGAGTATTTCAGAATTATAACCCTTCTACCCTGCTCTAATGAGCAGAAATCCCAAGTGACAGGGGGAAGAGGATTTTCAGTAGAAACAATTTCTGAACCCAAGTGCAGCACACGAGGGCTGCCCATCACAAACAGGGTTATAGATCCTGTCAGCACAGAGTGCTGTGACCTCCAGCAGACCTTTGCAGCCCCTTCTGATGGATGCTCCTCTTTTCCCAGAATCTTTCAGAATCAAGTGTACTATCAAACTCCAGGAGATGATCCTGTCTGTTGGCTGTGGATTACAGGAGGGGCCACTGCACAACACAGGGATGCTGAACAATGAGTGTTGTGGGAGGACACTCAATGATTTGGCTATGCCATGATGCTTCCCCTTAAGTTTTTGATACCCAGCCTGGCCCATTCATCTCCCAGATGCTTTATGGGTTCATTTGAACCACAGTTTTTAAGAGGCAGGTTGACATTTTTGTGTGCATTCAGTGAAGCTGCAGCAAACAGCCCAGCAGGCCCACGGGAGTAACTTTGTTTTCTCTTCCTGCACGAGCAGTTACTCCCAGCCAATGTATAACAAACAAGCCAGCATCAACTCTATGCAGAAGACATCAGACCAAGAAATTAGAGGAACAAAAGAGGCCCTCATTCAGGACTTGGAAAAGAAACTCCGATGCAAAGACAACCTTCTCCAGAATGGCAACCAGGTAAGGGAAACCTGCTGGTTAAAGAGACATTTGAGGGACCCTCAGCAGTGCAAGCAGAGATGAGTTCTAGTACCCCAGAGGCTGGAGCCTCCAAACTGAGCTAAAAGCAAAAGGAAACGCAGGAGCAACACTGCCCAAACACCTCTGCTCAGAACCTCAGCAGATCCCACGAGAGTTCTTTGAGCCATTTGCAAACAGAATATTCTTTCAGTGTGATTTCCATCAGAAATGTTAAAAAAACATCTCTTCCAACAGTAACTTCATTTCTAATCATGGGTCAGAGGTGGTGAAAAAAGTGTGGTTTAGAAAGACTTATATCTAACCTCTTCATTCCCAGCACCTTTCCACAGTTATTTTTGGTATTAGAATGCAAATAACTGTTCTGGTGGGCCAGGATGAGCTCAGGACTGAGAAGGCCCTTCCCAGTAGAGGAGCAGCACATGGGCAGTGCATGATGGAAGCCTGAATGTCTGGCAAGAGAGGTGATTGCTGTGAGTGTGTCTGTGGGCATTTACTGTGGCAGCTGAATGCCTGCATCTCCCCTGACTTCACTAAGGGATGTGTTGACTTCTGAAAGCCATTTGATACAGCAATGTGGCTTTGAGCTGCTATTGCCTTTCCCTCTTATCCTGCAATCAAATTAAGTCCAGGCTCAACAGAAAGGTGTGTGTTTAGAGCTATGGCACAAATTTGAACTCTCTGTTGGGGATCCTGCTGAACATCATATCCATACACAACTAGAAACCCAAGGAGAATCCCTCAGTTCTGCAGATATGATTACACCCTGGCTTTCAACACTGGGGTTAACAAACCACTCAAAATCATTAGAACTTGGTGAAATACTGGAATATTTGAAAGCTCATTCTAGAGACTACCACCACATATGGTAAACTTCTTTGATTTCTTTTCATATGAACAGCAACAAATGAAAGAAATTACATGAGCTTTTATCATAAAGTCTGTCCCCTATAAGAAGGCCTCAGTCTCAGTACTTAATTATTTATTCTGCAGAGGGACAAAATGCAATCCTCTTTACCAAGGAAACTGAATCTGGGAGAAAAATTTGCTTACCACTAGGGAAGCCCATTGCAGCAAGCTAGAGTGGGCAGGTCTGTAATGTGGGAACCTTCCTGCAGCTGGAGGCAGACTGGTAAAAGCCCAGTGTTTATAGGCTCCATCTTCTTTCCCCTGCAGCAGAAAAGAGTTTCTTCATTATCATCAGTGAGAACACATTTGTGTGTAATTTTAAATACTGAAGGGGAAAACAAATAGGTCAAATCTGACTTAATGTGTCCCTAACAGGAATGTCCTATCTGCTGGGAGAAGGCTTGTTGTAGCAAGTCAGCTTTTCTTCCCATAGGAAGCCAGGCTAAAAATAAGGCTTATGCAATCACCACTCTGTGTCCTCCTCCCCTTGTCCTCCAGCAGCATCTGACCCCACTGGCCAATCTCAGCCACACTCAATACAGACGTAAGGACTCACGGTTATTAAGCCCTCACAGGTTTGGCTAAAGGTCTCGTGCTCTCTTCTAAAGAAAAGTCCCACAAGCCTCCCCAGCCTTTACCTACCCAGCAGAGAGACAGACACACACACACGTCTTGTTCACAGCAGAAATTCAGCCCAAGCTCGTCCGCACGTCACAAAATCCAAACTCAGGTTAAACTTTGTGGGCAGCAAAGTGTCAGGTGTTCTGGTGCTCAGGGGAGTAACAAACTCTTCTAAAGTAACCCAACTGACAGAGCTTGAATTTAACTCTGCTCGTTTTTATCACTGTGTACCACATCTACTTTGCAGGAACTTTCTGTTTCGTGCCTGAGATGTGTCCTTGCCTCCCCTACACTCAGCACAGAGCATTTCAACCAGTGGATGCTGCACTGGCATAAAGTTCCCTCGTGCTTTCAGGGGTAGTGCTGCTCCCCTCTGGCTGTGTCTGCTTCTAGTGTGGCTCTTGCTTTTTTGGGAGCAGGGGATGCCAGCATCCATCATGCCTGTAGCTCCACAGCTGAATGACTTGGGAAGTTTTCCCAGTGCTAACAGAGAGGTACCCTGGGACTTAGTCTGGCTTCTGAGGATGATGCCATCAGTTACCCATAAATAATCCCAGCAGAGAAAGAGGAGGAGTGGAAGGCCACAGATGGCATTAGAGAGGCTTTGATGAACAGGCAGTTTAATCTTTTCTGCATTTCAGTGCTGTATATATTGAGCTGACTTCAGTGGGCATCACAGACCACAAACCCTCTGGGCCAGACGTGGGGCTTCTGTTCAGCTGCTGCTTTCATTGACAGCACCCTGAATTTGTGGCATATTAATGTGCCCTTACAAGCTGATCTGAAATAGTAAATGGACTTCTGACTAGAATTCATCTCCACTCTGCTTTAGAGATTAACTTATGAAGAGAGAATGGCTCGCAGGCTGCTCGGACCAGTGAATGCTGCCTCTGTGCTGGAAACACAGAGTGAGGACAACATGCAGAATGCACAGGTAAATGAGGACCTGTCTCTAGAACGAGGATTTCCTGGTGATTGTGCTGTGACCTGCTCCTACCTGAATGGGGCAGAGATGGGGGTCGTTTGGTAGCAGTGCGGGGAGGGAGCAGCTCTCCCTGGCAGAGCTCTGTACAGGACAGATTTGGGGCTCTGGGGGGTGGTAGCAGAGGGGGGGGAATTTAAGCACCATTCCCTTGCTGGGCCTGATCTGTAAGAATGACCTCTCCAGGGAGGAATTACAACAGCTGCTGCACAGCCTGGGACACCCTGGCTGTGACAGGCAGGGAGCAGCACGGGGAGGGATCCAGGTACCCAGTGCAGGCTTGGCCAGGACAGCAACATTACACCTGTCACTGACAATGTCAGATAAGTGGCATTGGCTACAAGAGGTCAGGGTCTTGGGGTGGGATCAGATGGGCTTTAGCCCTTCGGGGGGGTCTGCAGTCATTAAGAGAAAGCAAAGCAGTTATTTTAGCAGCCCACATGCTGATAGACAAGAATCTATTACTAATGGCATTTTCAAAAGAGTTTCAGTTGGAGACTTTGCTGGTTATTCAGGCCAGTTAGAAGCTCCCTTTGGCATTTCTGTGCTCAAAGTTAGTGGAAATGTCCATGGTATGGCACTGGGTACCTGTGCAGCCAAAGAAAACGTCCCTCCTGCTGCTGCAGCAAAGAGCCAGGAGCAGGCAAACACCTGCCAAAGTGCAGTTAGCAAAACTCCTCCATGTAAGAGACACTTAAGATCACAGCAAGGGAGGAATACACAGTTTGAGCTATTTCTCCCCAACAATCACCTGGCAACAGCAGGCAAGAAGGGAAAATTATGAATGTCAGACAGCAAGGGAAGCCTTCTACTTTGCAGAGAACAAGGAAGCATTCAGGATGACTGACAACTTTTCGGCATGGGTGAAATGCTGCTTTAAAAAAGAATATTGGAAGCAGAGATTGGCTCATGTTTGGGATATCTTATTCCCACTGTTCAGTCTTATTTTTAAATTGATTCATTGAGCCTGCTGATTCCTCAGGAACTTAACTACACAGTCAATGTAACAGATCATTAGAATCATCAGCAACTTCATCACTACAGCATCATTTCACAAGACAAGTAGTAACTGTACAGAGTAAGTGAGCAGATCCAGGCAACTGCCTTTGGACTCAACACTGAACTCAGTCCAGCAAAACCCTCGTCCATGTAACACTTCCCCTGAACTGAAGGCTGCTTTGTGCTTGAACTTTAAACCCAGGCTTAAATGTTCCTCAGGACTGGGCTGCAGAGCACAGAACCAAGCATTGGAATGGCTCAATGCAAACACTCCAGAAATTTCCATGCAGTGTTTGCTCTCTCTGACTCCATTGCTAAAATGAGTCGCTGGCAGCAAACTCTGCTGCATTTTCCAAACATCCAGACTCCTAACAGGAATCAATCCTGGGTACTTTGGCAGATTTAGTCATGTGATTGTGGAGTTGTCAGCGAGCTTAGTTGGTGCTGTGATCTAGAAAGAAAAGTATTTTCCAGCTCAGCAAGTGTCCATGGCTGTTGGTACCATATTTAAGTGGGCACAATACAACGCTCCTGCCAGCGACTCCACTTCTATTCCTGCTATGGGGAAGGACACTCTGTACTTAGCTCTCATTTTAGACACTACCAGTAGTACTGCTCCCCTCTAACAAGGATTATTGGCTGGCCCAGAGCCTCGTGTGCCAAACCAGACTGCACCTCTCACCTGTGCAGTGATGAGAAGTTCTGTCCTTCTATTCATGGCACTTGTCACTGTCGTGGCAAAGCCTACAGTGAACACAGAGTGTGTCAGGTCCTGATGCCACTTCCTTCACCTCTTGTCCCAGTGACTTCTGAAGAATAGTCAGTTTGCTTTTAAGCAGCAGTCAGTATAAAAACTTAAAATGGCTTCTTGTTCAGTTTATAGATAAATCTTTGAACTCACCACTCCTCTTTCTCTTTCCAAGCACCAGAATGCAGAAAACGTCAGGCTGCAGGTTCCTACAACACATGTAAGGTAAAGCATGAACTTTATGCTATTCTTCAAGACTTTATTTCAGATGTTTCTAGGCAGTGTTAGTTTAACTTCACTACTTAGCCCTTTTTCTAAAGTAGTAATTACCAAACTTTCTCACTTCCTTTCAACTAAAATGCTGCTGTTTGTGGGTGGTTGATGATGCCTCTGATCTTAATCCAGTGAATTCTAAGCATAGCACTGGAGGTTTAAAAAATCCATGCACCTTGGGAAAATACTCTTTGTATTCTACAGGATTAACTTGTACTCAAAGCAAGGGTTGAGAATGCAAATGTTGAAACACAGCATGACAGAACACAGCCTCCATGATTCTTGTATATTCTCTTGGATATTAGGCCAAAGATGAAGGTTCTGCATCTGTGTTGAATTGAACAACTTGAGCAAGAGAAGTGGTTGCTCAAAAGCCACACCTTGCAGCTGAAAAACCAACCAGAACTGTAGTTTTGGATTCCTAAATGTGTTGTGTTGGATTCCTAAATGTGTTGTGTTGGATTCCTAAATGTGTTGAGGGACTCTAGCTGCAATCAGAGCTTCAGTGTCATTTGTGCTATGGTAACTTTTACACAATTACCTGTTTCTGTCCCCTTTTTAGGAGCAGACCATCCTCAAGAGGAGATGAACGTGGACATGACTCAATCCAGGAGAAGTTTTTCCAGCCCCGTTTCACACAAGTGCCTGAGGACGTGGTTATTGAGGAGGGGCGGTTCTGCAGGCTCGACTTCAAAGTAACACCAACTTCTCCCTTCCCATTCTATTCCCTCTTGGGGTTTGGGGTGTGGAGAGAGGTCTCTGAGCCCAGAGCACTATTGGCAGGTGGTGCAGGGTCTCCCTGGCTGATGTAAAACCAAGAAATAGGAGATGGCCACATGTTTCAGCATTTTCCCTTGGAAAATGTAAATGGAATTAGCTGTATAAGAATATGGTGAAAGCTAAACAGTGGTAAATGTGGACCAGAACAGACCTCGCTGGGAGGAATGAATATTAATGCTCTGCTGGAAAATAGGCGTTTTGGCAAGGAACCTTATGCTTTGCACTGGTATTCCACTGCTTCAGTGGACACATCCTGGACACACATCCAGTGAAGTCTGTCTAGGACCAGCCTACCTTTAATGAGTCTTCCCTGAAGCAACTGAGCCCTTGCTGGAACAGCCAAGGTTTTTATTATCTTAAAGCTGTTCAACTCTTCACTGCTTTCCTCTCCCTCACAGGTGAGTGGGCTGCCCACTCCAGATGTGATGTGGTACCAGAATGGAAGGATGGTTCATCAGGATCAGTTCCATAAAATGATAGTGTCAGAAAAGGGATTCCACTCGTTCATTTTTGAAGCAGTCAAATCATCTGATGCAGGGGCATACGAATGTGTGGCTGTGAACCGTGCAGGAGAAGCATCTTTCACAGTGAAAGTGGAAGTAATTGGTAAGACTGAGAGCACTGATAATTACCTGGTGACACATGGAAAGTCTCAGTGATCTAATGCTTTCCTCTCTGCATTTGGGACATTAAACAATTAAGAAGCAGAGGGAGCCCTCCAGATATTCAGGCTCAAACAATAACAAACACCTTATCTTTTGTAAGGCTATTTTAATAAATATATCTGAGATGCCACATTTCTTCAAAGCACTTATATAAACAGGATATTTAGATATAGTGGGATGTCCAGAAGTTAATTTAATTAATGTCATTAATCTCCGAGGGTTGATAGCACATATTAATTGACTCTCCTTCTAAAGTGGATTGTGTTTACTACACCCTTATGCTCCTGGGAATTGCCTGCAGGCTGAGGAGATGCAGTAAGGAACACATGTCCTCCTGAATTTAGCATTCTGAAACCTTAAAGCCCGAGTGTGATACGAGCATTCCACACTTCCAGTAACTCCTCCTTATCTTTCCTCTTTAATTTAGCAAAAGAACATCACATGCCTCCAACTTTCATCTTCAAGCCACAGAGCAAAAAAGTTTTCGAAGGAGACACAGCCAGGCTGGAATGCCAGATCTCTGCCATCCCAACCCCTCGGATTTACTGGAAAAGAAACAACGAAATGGTACAATATAACACAGACCGAATAAGGTACCCTGCTGATGAGTGTGTTAGAAAACAATAACCAGTAGCTGTTAATTCAAATTTAAAATGGGCTGGTTTCTAAAAGCAGCAGGCTGAAAAGCTGGGCCTGCCCCTCATGTGCATGGCACCAGGGGCACAGCCCACTGTGTCAGACAGGAACAACCCTGAGAGCCTTGTTTGGGGGGCACAGAAGTGCCCAGATGCCCCTCTAGCAAGGCCTGTGGAGAAGCACAGCTTTAGGACTGAAACATGGAGTGTTTCCTCGTGCTCTGAGGCTGTGGGGCTACACGACACCCGAGTTGTGTCACGATGTGAATCACTGGTGGCTCGTAACACAAACGCAGCGTTCATGTCTGCACAGTTTGCAGTGCCCTGCAAGAATTGTTCTGGGGCTTCCTCAGCGTGTAAACTGACTCTGATTTCAACATCTCCCCTCCTTCCCCCTCAAAGCACTGACAGACGAACACCTTCCTTTTTCAGCTTGCTCCATGACAACACCGGGAGGATTTGCCTCCTGATTCACAATGCAAACAAGAAGGACGCTGGCTGGTACACTGTGTCTGCTGTCAACGGGGCAGGAGTGGCCACGTGCCACGCCAGGCTAGAGGTTGCAAGTAAGTACCAGGTCACAGTGCCACAAAACAGTGCACCTGTATTCAGAACAGGCCGTCAAGATTAACCTCAAGAAGCTCAGACCGCTGGGAGGATTGCTTTCCAAAGATACTGAACTGGACAGAAAGTAACTATCCTGTGAAAATCTCTTTTGTTTAGTACCAGGACGCTGTGCTGTGTCCTTTACCCTGTTTGAAGACTATAATTTGATTGGCACCAGGAAGGAGGGTGAATTTAAGTCTCTGCTGTCTGAGATATGGGCTTGTGTGTTAAATTCTTCCCAGGGGTTTGCTGGTTTATGCTGCAATTTAAAAGCAATCGGGTTGCTCTATTGTGGGTCTTGCTACAGTCTGGGAAGACACTGAAAGAGGCTTTTTTTATTCTATTTCAGCACATGCAAATAAGCCACTTCCAGCCCCAAAGCAGTTACGGGTTCGACCAACTTTTAGCAAGTATTTGGCACTTAATGGAAGAGGACTGGATGTGAAACAAGCTTTCTCACCAGAAGGAGAGTTTCAGCGTTTGGCTGAGCAGTCTGGACTGTATGAAAGTGATGAACTTTAACTGGAAATGAAGAGGAAAACTCACACCTATAAGAGACAGTTACAACATAGATGCAGTTAATTGGTGATTGCTCTAATTAGCAAAATACCTAACTACATATTTTTACTTTGACTCTTGCACACTCAGCTGTTCCCATTTTACCCTGTTAGATTTTATTTATATGGTTTGGTGACTATAACCATTAACTGAGTATTGCATTTGAACTATAAAGCCTAAGAAAGCAGGTTAATTAGTTTTTGCAAGTGTGGGTGGGTTTAGTTCCACCTGTGCTTGGTTACATGCTAAGGTAGATTGGTTTGTACTGCTTCTCTAATATCACTCGTGATAATATCAGAAGTCTGTACTGTCTGAATACTAAAACCAAATAGACTAGAGTGTTTTTATGAGAATAAATTAGAGGCAAATAAAATTTTAAATAACCAATATCAGCTGTGACTCTTCCTTGGTCTGTTAAAAGCAGCTTTTGGGTGTCTGGCATCAGCTGCAGCCTGGGAAAGATGGATTCTTACTCTCCTAAGCCTTCCACTGGTCCCCTCCCCTGTCTGCTCCCACTGTCATTTGTCATCTGACATCTGTAACCTGTTTAGTATAAACTAAATGCTGACACCCCTTAACACTAAACATGTCAGTAAGGCAACAGCAATATTTCTTCTCCTTGCACACTTGACCAAAAAGCTGTCCTGTATAATATAAATCATTAGGGATACCATGTCTTCCCTCCTTTAATCAAGGAGTGGTTGTGACTTGTCTCACTGTTGAGACTCAACAAGCTGTTGATTTGAATCATCCAAGTGGTTTGGGTGCTGCTATTCACAGCCTCCTTGTTCAAAACAATACCAAACACCATGAAACCTGATTTTTCCAAACTCCAACCAACCAAAACTGAAGATTTTTCAACTGTACTTGCTGTAAGAGGGTTGAACTAGCCTGAACTCCTCATAGAGGTGCACCGTGCTCATCAGCAAACCGCATGGGCATCTTCCACAGTGGAAAAAAATGAGGCCTCAGCTTTGCCCTGCACTGCTGTACCATTCAATAAACCCCCAAATCTGAACTGACTATTAAAATGCCAGCAAAATCCTGCAGCTCTACCACCACACTTCTCCTCTGGGCTGCCCAAGTGATGAAACACTCCAAGACAACTCCCCTGATGCCCTTTTGCAGATTGGAGCTGATCAGGTGCAAACCAGTACCCAGTTTGTCCATGGGCTCCTTTAGAAGGTTGGAAGGTTCACATCCTTTTCCTGACAGACCTCTCTCTGTACACACAAGTCATAAATAACTGAGGTGACTTCAACCCTTTACCAGCCATGAGTGTGTCAGCTGCACCTTCACTCCTTACTCCACTTGTCACCCGCCCAAAAGCGTCACTTGGGTGGAGATGGCTCTGACTGCCCTTCCCAGCACAACTGAGTGACAGCTGAGATGGCAAAGCAAGGCTGGAAGTTGTTGTCATCCTCTAATTCCAGCCTGTGAGCAGCCCTTCTTTGCCCCTTCCCTCCAGTGAGGTTCAGCAGGGTGAGCACAGACATGAGTAACCTGAGCAAAGTCCCACCTCTGGGGTGATATCACAGCACGATGTGAACCCTCCCAGACAGCAACAGCCACAGTTACTAGGAGAGTTTGCTGTTGGGAGCAGCCCAGAATCACCAGCTGAAAAGAGGCAACAACACTTGCTCCATCTACCTGTATTTCCACACTGTTTTGGAAGACTTCCTGTGAATATCATTACTGAGTCTGACTTAGTCTAAGGAATGAATCTGAGCAAGTAATAATACTTGAGCACAAAAATGGTTTTGAAAACATAACCAAGCCCTTAATGCCACGATCCTACAGTTAGTAGCAACCATGAGTGCAATTAGATGAGCTTTTCTCTTGTTCACATTGAGATAAACTATGGATTTGGTTTTGTGCCAACTTTATAGATGAGTATTTGGTATGGGAAATCTACAGTAGAGAGACAGGAAGAACTGGAAACAGCGAGCCCAGCTGAGCAGAAGCACATATTAGTGTTCTTATCTCCTCTGACATCTCTGGAGAAATCAATTATAGGAGGCTTGAATTTAAATCACATGTTTATAAATTGGAATCATGCTAAAACACTCTGGACTCAGAGCCAAAGGCCTGCTTCACACACTTCATTTAGCACTGATACAACACAACAGAAGAACACATGAACACGCCTCAGTAACAATGGACTATGTAAACCAGAGATATTTCATTTAAGGCAGTGGAATAAGGTATTAAAGTAATAAACTGTCTGGCCCATGCTGGGTGAAATCCAGATTCACAAGCAGTTGTGGTTTTGTGAATGTACTGAGTAAATAAAAGAAATGGGAATATCTTAAGGCTGCATATCTTGTGAGTGCTTCATGTAGAGAAAAGTGTTGTTCCAAGGTCTGGCTTAAGTGGTCAGTTGTGAATGCAGAAGAGCACAACAACTAACAAGGATTGTATAAAATAAAAGTTCAAGTTTACCTCAGTTCAGGTTCCTTCCATGAGCTGAGCTGCTTTGTTTTCCCATTTCTGATAGATGAAAACACACCTCAACCTCATTATCCCCAAGGAATAGGGGATCTATGGGCTGGTACAGCAGTGGAAGATGCATCTTCACCTCACCTAAATCAAAGCAGGAGAGTGGGGAGAAGTTGTTGTTTCTCAGGCAGAACAGCTGGCTCAGGAAAGGAACCTGAGCTGCATTAATCACACACATGTATTTGTATTTCACATCCATAAACCTCTTCTGGATTATCAGGGGACCTCTTACCTTTACCACGTGTGAAATCCAATTTACAAGGCATGGTGTTTCCATAAAGACACCAGGAAAGGCTGGTCACCTCAGGCACATGCAGCCACTTTTCTCAGGTAGCAGCTGGCAAGGCAGTAATTCATCAAAAATGCAGAAATTCAGCCAATGCAGGGAGCAGACTCAGATCCATCCTTTCCATTTCCTTGGCAATAGTTGGTGTCTGGTCTGTGCACTGGTTGCTGCTGGCTGTTGGAATAGATTTCATAGCCTTTTGCAAGGTCAAAGACTGGATTATTAGTCCTCATTATTACCAATATTAGAAAAATAAGGGCTGAGGTGATTTAAAGGGATGGTCACTAATACCAAGACCAGCCCCCTATTTTTTCCCTGCCACTGAGGGTGCTCTCAGCTCCTCACAGACCTCCCACCCTGGTTCAGCACCCAAACTCTTCTCTGGCCTTGCTGTGGGCTGGCCCTGGCTCTGTGTCCTTCCTACTCATTACCCACCTTGTTTGTTGTAGCCCTAATCCTTGTAGGACAGGGATGTGATGCTGCACAGCAGAGATAACACAGTAACACTGGAATGTGTGTGGCATGAGACAGAGCACAAGCCCAGAATTATCACAGCACAGTTACAAAAGATTTGGCCAATAAATCTTGTATGTACATCTTATGGCAAAACATCTAAAAAGCTCAGGTTCTTCAAATCTAAGCAAGAACCTCTGAAGTCAGTCCAGTCTTTTCTGTGTAAAATGACAGCCTGAAGAGAGGGCAGGGAGCTGCACTGGAGTTTCACTGGCTTCTGCTTTCCTTCAGGATCCATCCTTGCCTCCAACATCTGCACTGGAAAAGTGTCCCTGCTAAAGAAGAGCTGCTGGCTGATGCCCAGGTCTATCCAGACTCCTATTTCCTTGGATCCTGGTAAGTCCTTTACACAACAACATGTTGTGAACATGCTAACAACATCATCTTTCCTCAGATAAAAGCATTGGCTTGTGTTCCCTTCCTTTGTACTCAGGAATCACAGTGTTTCTCAAGCACAGCATAAATGCTCACTTTTACCTTTTCATGGGTGAGTTGCAAAGGTGAAGCTAAAAGGGAGAATCCTGTTTATAAGATTCCAGAAGAGTTTAAAATTACCTCCTCCTCATAAACACGGGTCACACAAATTCCAAGCTCATCTTAAAAAAAAAAAACAAAACAAACTTGTATGTGAGCAGCTGTTTCCACTGGAGCAGCTGGGAAACCACTCTGGCCAAACAGCCTCCTCAAAGTCAGCCTTGTCCTATACCCAGTATTAGGCAGGTGTGACCTGTACAGACAGCCTGGCTGTAATAGTTGTAGACAGGCACAATTTTGTAGCCAGAAGTTATGAAAATTTTTTAACAGCAGAGGAAGGCAGAATGTGTCTGAACTTGATTCAGAGTGGCTCCATGAAAGGACACACAATTTAATGGCATTCTTACTTGTAAATAGATCTGCTGATCTCTGGACAGAGAGTGAAAACTTCTCTAAAATTAGAGTCTACCTTTGTTCCTAACCAGGTGCTCTTGGGGCCAAACCAGTGGAGACAGTGCTAAAGAAAAGGTGGGTTTTATTCTTTCCTATGTTCTTGGAAACTGCTGACTGTATTTTGGAAGTTGAAGAATACAAAAGGAGTCACAGTTGTCCCCACTGTTACTTACAAAAGCTATTTCTCCACAGGATACTATTTTTAACACCATAGAAATAATAAAAGCTAGACTTATAAACAAAGAAAAATCACTAATTATGCCCCAAAAGTCAAATGGGAGCTTGCTCAGGCCTAGATCACACACTGAACAGCAGGGTGAGACCAGTGAGTTTTAGCAATGGTGTAAAGTTGTGAGCCGGGCATTTGCCCAACTGTTAAACAGAGACAGATGTATGAAAAACAAACGAGTTTCACAGCAATCTATTGGGTCACAGGCTGCATCTGCAGCAAGAAGAAAGATTACTGCAGCTTCCCTTTGCTTTACAAAAAGTTTTTCAGCAGTCTCTGGTAGTTCTGTAGCTGGGGTAAGTCTATGCAAGTACTTCTACAACATATTTTTTACAAAATTACTTCTACAAGAAGAAAGGGAAAAGTCCCCAGGCTGGCTGTAAACACCACTGCACAACAATGCCTGCCATCCCTCTTGGTTCTGAAAAGAAATGTGTATTTCTGTATCCTGACCTTTTGCAAGGGCCAGAAGGAAAAATCCACATTTTAATCAGATGGAGAACACTTTTCTCCACAGAGCTGCCCATCTCTTTTCCTGCAGCAGAGACTGTGCTCCTGGTGTCCCAGTCAGCTGTGCTGGCTTTGTCTGGGTTTTTTTAATCCTTTTTTTTTTTTAACCTCTCTGGTGTTGAATAGAGTCCTTTGGAGTTATCAAAGCTACAAGAAGGGAAAGAACTCAGTCACAGCTCAGAGCTACATCTCCACTGCAGAAATTCCAGCAGGAAGTGTGTGGGAGTCTGTTCTTGCAGATGTTCTTCCCACTCCCAGGCAGCTGCAGCCGTAGGTGAAACCCTCACCAGTGACAACCTGAGAGGCAGAAGATCTACACAAAGTCAGTGATTTTAAGATATCTTAGGTGCTTTTATACTGGCTGACAACAGCTGCCCTCAGGGAGGGAAGAATTTAGTAGAGAGACTTGTAAGGAAAATTAGTCAAGAGTGAGGTGGGACAATAATTTAAAATATTGTCACTCTTTCAGCACATCTTGTGGCTGCCCAGGGAGGGGGACAGAGACTGTGAGACCCTGTGCTTGTGAAGCATTTCAGGACTCAGACCCTTGGCAGCTGATGGATGAGCAGAGGAAGTTTGCAAATGCAAGTTTGAGGGCAGTGCCACCTCAAGGCTTCGTGGCTGTGTTTGTGTGTTCTGGGCTCTCCAGGCTCACAGTTCCATTGGGGAACAAACATCACTAAAGCAAAGCTCAGGGAAATGCTGAAAAGCATTCACGAGGTGAAGGATGCTTCAGGCAGGAGGGCACAGCAAAATGTGTGAGCTCAGCTGCTAACAGAGACTGTTCACACAGTTTAAATAAAACCAGAGTCCTCCCTCCCTGGTTTTTTTTCTATTTCTGGATAAGAACAGCGGGACTGTTAATAAAGGTATAAAACACTGTTGGTTCTGTGTCTTTTCTCTGAACATTTCAGGTGCTGCTTTTACTCTCAGAAGTGTCCAGCCCTGAAAATGCCTGGATGACATTTATTCCTCTGCCTTGTTTTGGGGCTGCTGTGAGACACAGCTGCGTGACCAGGAGAGCAGACCCCGAGCACTGGCAGCATCCTGGGCTTGCTCCAAACCCTCCTCTCCGTAGCCAGTGATCCCTCCATCCACACACAGCCCTCACTTTCCCTGACTGCTTCCTTCGGTGGTGCATCAGCTCCCAAGGTTAACGCTTATTTCTCCACAATTCCCGTCCCAGGCACCTGCTACCTTCAGAGAAAAAAAGAATGAAGTTATGCTTTCGGGAAAAACCCCAAATCTCTTTTCCTTGGACCAGGCAGTCCCAGCTGGAGGCACCAGAGGGCGCTTCGCTTCACCCTTGAGCCGGCCGGAATTCCCAGAACATCCCTTTCGTTCCCAAATCCATCTATACCCGTTGCCCGAGGGACAAGGTGCTATGAGAAAACCCGGGGTTCAGTACTGTGATGCAGCACTCCCTGCACCCACAGTCCCTGCCCCGGGGGAGTTCTGCTGCTGCACAGCTCGGTTTGTGCATGACACACCGTCCCCAGCCCCCAGGGCTCCTAAATAAGTCCTACAAGGAGTTCTGTTTTAAAGCCCAGCTCCTGCAAAGCACTATCAGACTACTACACAGTGTCTGGTCTCCTTGTGCCAAATGCCAGTGTGGAGGAGCAGAGTCACAGAGAAGGGAGCAGACAGGCATTCCAGGGGATGCAAGAGGATTTCTCCAGCCCAGCAGCACAGGTACCCCTGTCAGGGTTCACTGGTCTTGTACTTTGGTCTCCTGGCCAAGTCGAGCCAAGCCACACACTCTCTTCTCAAGGGACTGGTTTAAAATAAAACCCCTCTTCTCTTCACTTCCAAAGGGGTCTGGTTGCCATGCAGAACCCCAGGACACTTGTCCCAGAAAACACAGGTCACTGATGACATGTTTATCTTGATTACTGAACAGCCTGAGAGCCCGGAAAGCAGGTGTGTGGCACCTCGGCATGTCCAACCTTTCCCCCTCCTGGCAGCCCCTCTCCTACCAGGAGCCTCAAAATCTTTAGACAGTTACTCACCCAGAACTTCCCAAAAGAGCTTCAGGCACCCCTTAACCTCTCCCACCCTCCTTACAGCCTGCCTGGCTTTCCCCTGCAAGCCCCGTGGTAACACAGTGGCTCAGGCAAACCTGTTTGAAGAGGACAAGCTTGGAATACTTTCGATTTGCACCATCTCAGAACTGGTTCTTCAGAAAAAAAGATTTGTCCCAGTATCACTGAGCTTTTTGCACCCTCAAAAACATGCTTCTCCCCCATTTTGACTAGTGGTATTCAACATGGTTATTTTCCTCATTAAAATCTTCCTAGTTCAATGCACATGGATTTGCAGCAGTTCTCACTACACCACTATTTGAGGGAATTTTGTTTTCTCATTAGCATGCTGATCACAGAAAGCTTCTTTGAATAATAACGGAATTAAGGAAAAATGAGGGATTGTAGAACAGATCTGTAGAAACCTTGTTCATTCTTCAAGTCAAATGTCCTTAGAGTTTGTTTTTTCCCCTCATTTTCAGAGAAAGGCCATGTGAACAGAGGGCAGGTTATTCTGTCCCACCCCAAAGAACATGTCCAAGGCTGCTTCCACCTCCTCCCCCTCATGTGCTCCCTCAACTTCCTGCTATTTCCTTATTCCCATTTACCTGCAGGGCCACACATCCACAGAGTCTTCACCTTCAGTTCTTCATCCCCTGACAGGCCTGAGGCTGAAGAAAGGTGGATTCTCACGGAATTCAACACAAGAGTCAGTTCGAAGGACCTTGAACACTTCTCATATACAAACTCACAACAATCTGCTGTGAAATAAAGTCTGGTTGAGAGGAAAAGCATCCTCTGGAGTGTTCAGCAGCGTGTGCAGTCAGCGTTTTCTGGCCACAAACAGCAGTAACTGCTGTGATACTGATTTCAAGGTTGGGAGATCATTATGGATACAGAGACACAATCAAACATGCTCAGCTGAAGGTGCATTAATTAGCCCAGTGGTGGCTGATTCAGCTCTCAGCCCCATCTACTCCCAAAGTGCAGCTGCTGGGGCAGGAAGGAGCGAGACTCCCGGTCTCTCCTGCATCATTCCCAGCAGGAACTGAAGCCCACACGGCACCACGAGCCCAGCTGCCAGTTCAGATGGCAGTGGAGGAGAAAGCATGATGAGAAACAAAGATATATGACAATAAAGGTTAAGGTACTTTTATTATAAAAGTCTATACAATGAGCACCAGACATAGCAATGCAATTATATCTGGTTTAGTTATATATATTTCATATCTATATATCCATATAGATATATAGGTTTTGCTTTTACCAAAGTAAAACTGTTATATCACAAAATGCCTAGTTCTACCATTTATTTATTGCTCAACAAGGATGGCACAAAACACACTCAGCATTAACTGTTGCCATGCTTATCTACTATACTGAATAAACAGCCAAACACTGCATAACAAACACAAAGCAGCTGTTAATTCTGAATTGGAACCAGTCTGATCACTCACTCACTTATAAAAATATTGGAATCATATAGATTTAAGCATTATAAAGGAGGAATATATTATTTAAAACATTTAAATAGTGCATATTGACATTTTGCATGTGGTATATAAAACACAAACATTCATGTACAACACTATACAGTACACATTAGTTTCAATGTTTGGATACACCCGTGTCTGCAGACTGATAGAAAAGGAACTGAAGTGTACATTGCACAATGGAACTGAATAAAATTGGTAAATGGTCTCAAGACTAGTTTAACCTCATAATTCTCTAAGGTCCCAGATCACTTTGCAGGTTAAAAAAAAAAAAAAAAAAGAAAGAAAAAAGGCATACCACCAGTGCTCAATAGTTTTAGTGCTTTTTTTTTCTGAATTCCAGAATTACATGCCTACAAGCAGAGTAAAACAAACCAAGGAGTATCCTACAGTACACAAATGAAATCTGAGCACTAAAAATCCTACTTGCAACCTATTTCATATGCTTCATGACAGAACAGCAAGTCTCTGAGGTTACATGCGAGCCATTTCTTACGTCGTGAGAAAGTTCGTTTTTGGTCTTTCATAAAGCGGAGTGAATTCATAGCTATGTTGATACCAGCCAGTCATAAAAACATGCAGTTGAGAGAAGGTGCATGCAAAACGTGGCCACAATCAAACTGATACGCTGAAGAAAAAAAAAAAAAAACCAAAACAAAAAAAAAGAGAAAGCCCCAGCTAAAAAATGAACATTTTGATTCTGCCAGCTCGGAAACGGCCGCGTGTGGCTGCTGCAGAGCGTAAAGCCAGTAGCTAAATCATCATTCAGCACAGCAGATGTGATACTCAGAACATTATTTAGTTTCAACTCTGAAGCTAAATCATGCAAGGCCCATAAACTGTGTTGCTTACATCGTAAGGGTTAGATAACTTATTTTTATTCTCCAACTGTAAAACAAAACCGTGATAAACAGCAGTAATCTTTGCACTCCCGACCGACGCTCAGCCTGTGGTGCGTGTTAACTACACTGATTTTAGCCCTTGACACCACACTTATTTCAGGTACAGTGGGATTTTAACTGTCCTAAGCCAGCTCCTTTCTGCTGGAGCTACACCAGTCTGAGTGCCATCAGATTTCCCATACAGCAAAGTGTTCTTTGTGTTCCTCAAATCTTCCGAGAGCGGAGGTGCGTTATCCAATTCAGCCAAAACACTACGTCACCACTGGGTGATAAACAACAACCAGGGGAAAAAAAAAAGAAAAGATCAAAGGAACACCAGTAACATAAGTCCTGTAGGCAGCATGTGATTGAACTTTTCAGTTTTCCAAGTTTTAAAAGCCACTAAGCAAAGGTCACTTTCTGGTTCATCCACCGTCATCTTTACCAAGGAGGAAACGTGACCGCTAATGAGCAAAATCCAGAGACGTTAATTATTACTGTGAATAGGTGCAATTTAGAATAGCAAAACCTAAAGTTGTTCCACAGCAGTCCTTTGAAAGGAATTTCAGTCTGTTTAAGTGTTCCAGGAATAAGAGCTGTACCTTTAATTTGCTGATTTTTTTTTTTCTCCCCCCCATAATAAAAGAATAGGCAAGAGGAGTAGTTCAGTGTAGCATTATGGTAATTAAGAATTTCTTCAATAATGCAAAAAGTTGGTAATAACAAAAGTCTCAAAGTTCTTGAATGCTAAAGTAAAAAAAAAAAAAGAAAAAGCTATGGTTGTTTTGGAACAAGATGGATGCATCTGGAATACAAAACTTTGATGGAAACTGTGTTTGCTAAAGTTGGATAGAGCAGTCTCAGAAACCTTACTTGCTCTCTGGACAGGACCTGCTTACCCTTCAAACATGTCCTAGTGGCACCACAGTAAAGTGCACAAACTGGATTCTTTCAACAGTGCATGACACATGAACACAAGCACCCAACAAGTACAGGGGTAGTATATGGAAACACCATGTTACTCAACAGGTTGGAGGAATAGAATTTAAATGGATTTTGAAGAATCTTGTTTGCTGATAAGGACTTCCAACAGCCTCAGTTTGGCTTTGATTTTCTTGTACTCCCTGTACTCATCAAGCATTGGGATCCGATCTTCTTTCTGTACGTTCCTGGAAAAAGAAGCACATCACAATTTCAACTAAACCCTCCATCCTGCAGCAAGGCAGACACAAAAGCATTTTTGTCATGGAATGAAAACATTTTTAGCAGCTTGTTCACCAATAATAGACACTAAGATATATTTTAGTTCATTGCCATCACCTAAAAAAGTGAATTGTAAACCCAGCAGCATTTATTCAGCACAAGTGCTGCAGCATTGTGTGCTAATTGTTGTCTAAAGCTCTTTTGGGGTTTTTATTAACAGGATATGAAGGCTTTGATTTCAGATCCTCTGTACAGATTACAGAAAAATACAAATAAATTTAAGTCATTTTTACTGTTATGTAGAATGACCCACAAATTGACAGCACGAAATTATTCTTATTTAAGACTGGAGTATAATGAATCTAATAATCTTATTAACCTCATTAATTGCCATTGAAGTCAAAAGGAGTTAAGTGCCAAATTCAGTAAGTGCACAGTGAAGCCACAATACTGGAATTTGTGTGACCAATGGTCCAGGAGTTTGTAGTTTAGGAGAAATACTGGAGAAAGGATAGTTAAGTGAGAACATCTGCCAGTCAAGTGGTTTGACTGATCCCTTTGACTGACTTCTTAGAAGTGTTGTTAGTTTTTCTTCATGAGACACCTCAAAATACAATGGGCAGCAATTCAATCCAATTCATGACAACATATATTCAAATAAGAAGCCTAAAATAACTACGCAATAAAAAGAAGAGTAAAAATTATATAGTCCTTTTTGGTAAAGCAAATATCCACTGTCAGGACTGACCAACTGGAACAAGGGAAAAATAGACAAATTTACCTGCCTTTTGTTAAAAAAAAAGGATGGGGGGGTTTTAATATAAAAATGTAAGTATTTTTAAATGTTAATTTTTTTTAATGGAAAAAATCTCACTTTTCCCATTTTAATTACTATGCTTAACAGACTGCAACAGAGGAAGCAAAATCCAGGAGCAGGCTTCCTCCACTGTTAAAAATACACGAAGTTATCTCCTTCAGGAGATTATTCATAGCAAAGATCAAAACAGATCAGATTCCATTTGGCAACATCCATAGAGAAAGTTAAAAAAAAAAAATACTTGGCTGCATCATGAGGCTGCCCAGCATCTGGTTTTGTGCTAAACAAACCTTCCATTCTGCTGATAAAACTCCTCTTCAAATTCTCGTAATGTCTTACGTAGCTTCTTTTTCTCAGCTCTGGCTTTCCACAGTTGCTCCAATAATTCAGGCCTAAAAATTGCAAGAGAAAGAAAAATACTGTTGGCCATACAAGAGAATTTAAACTCCTCAAAAACAGCTGAGCTAGCTGCACTAATAATTCATGTGTCTGGCTCAGAAGGAACATGCTGTCTGTCTGAAGGTGAAATATTGAGATCAAACTGCTATTAACCAGCAGTTAATAAAGGGGCAAAATTTTCTGCTGTCTACACAGCTCAAGGCTGAAGAAGGTTTAGAAGATACTAAACAATTCACTGAATACAAAAAGATCTCAGACACATCAGAGCAAAGAACACTCTTCCAATCCAAACATTTCCTGAGAAACGCTGAACACGTCACTCCCTTCCACCCAGCATCACAGATTTGGTACCATGACTGTCAGTACAATAATTGCAGCTCCTAAAATTAAATCCTGCATACATGGAAGCAGCTCGGGTGCTGGACAGCCTCAGGTCCCGGGTCAGCTTCTCTTGACCATCTTCAACGTCAGACTCAGAGTTTTCAACTGGGCTTAGAACGGGCTGGGTTTGGGCAGCAGTTTTTAAGATATCATTCAGGTCTGAAGACAAACCATCACTTTCCTCCTCTTCTTCCTGAAGGTCAAAGCAGAAGTTCAACATAAATATGACGTACTTCAGTTTCCTATTACAAGTGCTGGGAAGTATTTATTAAAAGAGCACTGGACATACCTTAATTTCTTCAAAAAAATGGGCAGTTTCACCTTCAATAATGGGCTGTAACATCTGCCCCCGCCTCTTGGTTGATGGTGACCCCTGCAAAAATGGAAGTTTGTTTCATTATGTGCAGTTAGACATCAAAAGCTGTTTGAAGTCACAATTTTGCTCAAGTCACCCAATACCTAAAGGTATTTCCTCTTTTAGATGAATAAGACTGCAAACATACTTACAAAGCACAAACAAAATAACCACACAACCCAAAAAGCTCAGGTGCCCAAGGCATCCTTGACATAGAAGTAAATGTTAAAGCTTATTATCTATGCAAAAATACTCTTCTTTGGACTTAAAAAGCACTTGCTCTCTCCATGTTTTGTAGAAGATTCATAAAGCACAATGACATCTCTGAATTTCATATTTACTCTTGTTCCTCCCAAATCACACCTCAGTTACTCAAGGCCAGAGCTGGTTTTTATCTCCTGCCAGGCATACACTGGGTCCAGACCACTCTGAAGCCTGGCATTTGGAAGTGTGATGTCAGAGATATCTCTTGCCACCCCAGAGACAAAATTCTTTGAAGTCCAGCCTGAGCCAGGTGCCCCTGTGCTGTGCAGGTGTCACTGTGAGCTGCCTGGTGCACACATGCCACAGTGCTCTGCTCATCCATTACCCCTGGACAGCAGGAGCAATTCCAACAGATGGACTCTGAACAGGAGAAAGGTGGAACATAAAAGCCACACAGACAATGACCTGTCAAAAGACTTTAGTTCATGAAAGGTAAAGAGTTTCCTGCTTCTCTGGATGTTTCCATACAGCCTTCAGTGCTGTGGAACTGCAATACCATAAGAGATATCTCATGGAATCAACTGTCATATAAACCAAAAAATCCATTCTTGAAATACCTGGCACTGAATACACCTACCTAGAACTACCACTGAACAACCCTTGGAAATGACAGAGCCCCCCATATCTCTTATAGTTTTCAAAAGGCCTGTGAAAAATATTTTACAGTTGTTGCCTACAGCACAGACTAGGAATTGTGTTACCAAGGTCTCTTTTGGTGGGCTATCACCCACCCCTTTATTTCACAGCCAAAAAAAATAAAAGAACAACTATGATATAGACACAAGGCTACTCAGAATGTAAAATTCATCTCAGCTCAAGAGTCAGATCTTTGAGGTGAGAGGTGGGGTAAAACTCAACCAGCCAAGGGCACCACCAAAAAACTCTGACTCACCAGTCACTGAGAAATGCATTGGTGTTTAAGAGCAACCTGTGTTTATGGAGTTCAAAAAGGGATACTGATATAAAAGCCCTTCAACTTAAATATGACTGTGATGCAAATCATGTTTTTCTTAAAAAGTAGCCAAAAAAAAAAAAAAAAAAAAAAAAAAAAAAAAAGAAGTATGTGCAAGAAAGGCAAGGTCTTGACCTGATCCCTTTATCTCAAAGTACTTGGCTTAAAGGGGAGAGCTAAGAACTGTCAGTAATGTAAACAGCAGATTAAGTTCCTGCTGAGTAAGCCCAGCTACTCAGAGAACTGTCTGTATGCAAAGAGATTGTCTCAGGTCAGCTATGCAGTTCCCTTCCTTCCAAAAGGGTCAATAGCCAACATCAAAACAGGTATTCTGCAAGTCTGGGTCAGGATGCAAGGTGTGCTCAGAGCTCACACACAACAAAGCCAGCTGGTTGTCACTCCCCAGCTGTTTTACAGGTACCATAAACAAGGTTACAACAATTTCCTTGCACGGTATGAAAACTTTTCTTCCTTTTCTCTCGCAGGACCACAGAGAGAGGAAAGAAAAGAAGAGAGAGCACTGCAATTCAGGAGGAAATGAAGTGAAAACACAATGAGAAAGCACAGATGTCCTACAGATGCTGCAGGCGCTGGTAACACGTCTCACTCTGGGGAAGCATGAAGGAATGAAATGGTTCTGATGGCCAATCCTGTCACTCATGCCTCTGCTGACAGGAACCTGCACTGCAACTGGTGTTACTATTCTGGGCAGGACTAAAAGTACAGTATGTGCTGTGCATCCACACCTAGCACAGAGACTTGGGAATGTCTCAGCCACAGCGAGTTAGCACAGCTCGCTGAGTTCCACCGAGAACCATTTACTTCCCAGGAGCCACCAAGGTCACAGACAGCTTGGAACTGCTCTGTTCTCAGCAGTAAATCAAATGCCTCAAGTACAACGACAACATGGGTCTTATATCTTCCACAAGAAAGATGTTTTAGGGAACACTGTTACTGGCTCTTCTAAATGCAGCCTAGCAGTTCAGGAGTGGGAAAATAAACAGAAATAGCATTTGTTTTACTCACAAGAATAGGAGTAATGCTTGCTCTAGTTAACATTTGTTTTACAAGTCTGTATCTGTCATAAAGTGGCTTCACAATATGTCTTTCTTCTCTAGTAACCTAAAGGCAGAGAAACCACAGAATTAATTATACCAGTCACTAAATAATAGACAAGCAAACACAAAGCAGTGTGCTTCTCCTGCCAGGCCACGTACATTCCAAATGGGAACATAAAACTACCTCAAACTGTGTGTATGGAATGGGGTTTATGCAAATAAATGGGAAAAAGGGGCTGCTTTTTCATTCTTTCTTTTCTCACTTGTATTTTTCAGGAAAAAGGTTTAAACTCTTCCTAAAAGTCAGGGGAGCTTCAGAAGAAGCAAACCCTGTTTTTAAATATCCAAGGAAAAGAGGTAAAAAAGGGATCAAGAACTGAGGGGAAAAATGTGTGCCTGGCAATGATGATGGTTCTACAGAAATGACAAGGGAAAAAAGAAAAAGATGAAACTGTAGAAAGAGGGGTGGGAACTGCCTTTTCTGTTTTTGTGAAATCCAGAAAAACAATTCTGGCTTTTTCCCAGGAAATTCGATAATCTTGTTTATTTTTAAGATGTCTCTTTGCCTCACAGACATATAAGGCATCAAATAACACCAATCACTTTGCAAACTCTGATAACCTGATGATTTGTGAAGAAGGGGCCTATTAATACATACTTTTTTTTCTTTTTTTAGAAGTCAATGCAGTAAGTTCCTCGGATGCCAACATGGAGGCCAATAGATACCTTTGTGTTTTGGAGAAGGAAAAAGAAGAACCCCCACACCAGCATTAAATTCTGGTCTTAACTACTGCACAAGAGTTACTGTTGTCTACACATACAAGAAGAGAGTTTGAAGTAAAACCAAGTATTACCGGCCGTCCATGTTGGCTTTCATAATACAAGAGGCTTTTCTGGAGAGATGTTTTCTCTTCTACCAAATGGTCCTTTGTCATTTTCTATCAAGAATAATTAACATTTAATCAAACACAAGTCACTTTAACTGCTTTTCTACATTAGCAGCTATACAGATGCCTCAGCTAAACTTAGCTTAGTTAATACCACACATCCCACCTTCATCCACCTAAATATTGTCAGCACATACTTGTAAATATTTTGATAAAGAGTGAGCAAGGAAAATGTGGTTCATCTTGATAATTTCCCCACAGAGCCTGAGATATGATGGCCTGACAAAGGGCTGCTAGAGAGAGGCATCATTTTGCTGATAAAATGGTATCTGAAGTGTCTGACAGAGCTCTGTTTCCCTCTCTTATTCTCTTGGAAAGAGCCTATCCCATAACCACAACCTCATGCTTACTTTTATATCTTCTGGCAAACATCTCTCCACTCGTTTTTCCTTTAATCTTTTCAAGATGAGTTCCAGTGTAGCCTCCTTGGTGGGCTTCTTCTCCTTCTGCACAACCCGCATCTCATCTTCATTTTCTTCATCCTCTTGGTCAAGAGAGGAACCAAAGCTTTTTGGAAGAGTGTTACTTCGGGGACGTGGTTGAGGTATGAATTCTCCTTCTGAGCTCCTCTGCTTTGCATCTGGAAAGGAGAAAAATTGCTCAATCCAAAGGTTCAAAAGAAGTAACGCTCTTGGTTCGTTTAACTGCAAATACAGGAACACAGCAATTTGCCAAGGCAAAGTTTCTCTCCTAATGAACTAAAGCCACAAGAATCATTTGATTTTTGAATAGTTCAGAAGGTAGAAATGAAACATTTTTAGTGTCCTGGGGAATTTTACTGAATGATTTATCTGTTTCAGTCGTACAGATTATTTGTGTTTGTAAAAAACCAGAAACTGTAGCATCTCTTACCTTTAATTTGCTTTCTCAATTTGGTGAGTTCAGTCATCCACTTTAAAACTTTTGGATTGGCTGCAATATCACTATAGGAGGGCTGAAAAAATACAAATAAACTACATTTTAGAACAAATACACTAAATCTTGTTTATAAATACTTCTTTCAAGATTTGGTAATATTTGACAGTGAATGTGACCAGATGCCACTCAGTATCAGGTCAGATCTCAGTGCCAACATAAGGGAAAACACTTGTGAAACTAAAACTGAAGCAATATCAGAAGTTGAACCAGAGAGTGGTAAAGACACTTCTGCTTTTCCACATCTGAAATCTCCTTAGTCTCAGTGCATAAATGTCACTCTGTCCTCCTCTGGCTCTGGCATTATGGCACATTTTCAAGTACTGCTGTAGCTCAGTTCACTTTTGCAGACAGCAGTGTGTAACAAAATTCTTCTCACTTATGAGCCCCCAGTTATTCACTGATGGACTACAAGAATCACTCAGCCCTGTCATGCAGTCCTTTACACCCTGAGTGAAAACAGAACTGGTAACCTACCTTGCTGTTTTTCTCTTTTTCAAACTGTTCCTCAAATTGCTTTATTTTTTTCTGTAATTTCTTGACAAGCTGATAAGGTGTCTTGTCTTCCCTTTTGTCATCTTTTGAGCTAAAGGATGCTCTTCGTGTTCTGTATTAAAAACATTTTAAAAAAATGTCATTTATATAATTAGACAAGTGCAAACAACTTGTATATTTAAGTAACAGGTGACTAATTTAATTTTTTTCCTCTAGTTCACACTCCATTCTTTTCAAGTTTTCAGAGCCATTTACTCAAAGTTCTTTGAGCTGCTGCCTTCAAGATGTGATGTTATTTTTTCCTCTCTAATTTCAGTAATAACTGTAATAGAAAAACAGCATTTGAAATTCAAGTGTAGTAAACTAATGTACCATTAATTGCCACCTTACTGGTGGCTGGGCTGTTTACCTAAGTGAGAGATACTCAGTAGTTCTTTAAGACTTCTTGGGCACAGAATAAACCCTAGGATAGAAGCTACCACTGAACAATTCTTGGTAATTAAACAGCTTTACTTGACTGTCTCAGGCAAGTCATTAGATACTTACCTAAAAAACATCCACATCCTCTGTTGATCTTACTGATAACTTTCTTAAATCTTACTAATAGATTTGTAGAGCATGTGGTTCTGGTTTTATATCATATTTTGCACTTGTTCAGCTCCTTGACATTTGCTGCTTTTGCAAAGCCTTTTTATTTCAAGACTGAGACGAGAATGTTCTAGTACACTTGTTACACAAGGTGCCTGAAAGATGCCTCAACACAGCCAGTGACATCTAGTTCAAGATATTAGCAATACTAATCTAATAATCTACTAGTGTAGATCCTTATCAGCTTCAGAATGAGGAGAACAGCTGTTACACCAGCACTTTCCTGCAGGTCAGTCTCTACATCATTTTAACAGTGCTTGTCCATTCTCTTCTGTGGCTCACTGGAGAAAACTTGGGCAAGCACCTTTTGCATCAATAAATCTGTCAGACAACTGGACACTCTAAACTTGGTCTTTCCTGTTCCAGATTTTTCCACTTTCATGAGATTATCTCTTCCCTAATGAGCATGGGAAGTGTTCTCAAATTCCCCTTCCCAGTAATAGCAGCAGACAGTGCAGGTCACAGGATAGTGACAGTTTTGGAGGGTCACACTCCCCAGTGTCACACAAGTAACTTGCAGTTTGTTTAGTGACAACTCTGCTTTCATAAACAAAAAGGAAAAAAACCCAGAGCTTACATAAATCATAGACCAAAGCCTGGAAAACAAAGGCTATAAATACTACCTTCAGCCCAGGAAATGCCATCACAGCTGGTTGTCAGAAGCCCTGACCAAATGCCAGGGAAAAGCCTGCAAACCTGCCCTATTTTTATACTCTTTCCCTCAGCATCTGTCAGTGGCCACTTGGAGAGATATGATACCACCCCAGATGAACCTCTGGCCTGACTCACCCTGGCAGTTCCTGGGCAGGCAGAACAGTCAAATGGCCACATAATGCTACGCTTGACCTTGGTCTGCAATTAATTCACGTCATGAAAAACCCACGAGGTTCTTAAACCGCTGAGGTTTTTTTATCCTGCCAGTAAATTCTCCTGCCCCCAAACCCACCAGACTGCATTAAAATACACACCTAACAAAAGAAAGTGCTTTGGATGAAGAATCTAACGTTTCTGGATCGTGTAAGAAACGCTGGCTTTGCCCAAAATCCAGACTCCGATGTGACAATATGGGATGACAGTCCTCTTCCAAGGGATGATTAGTCATCCTTCCAGCCTGTGGGGAAAGCTGAGCTTCTCCAGATTCACTGTCTTCCTGCCAAGATTTGAAAGCAGGAAATGGATCTAGAAGATAAAAAAAAAGGACACAAAATGGTACTTTTCTGTTAACAGAATTATAAACAAGAGTCAAAAGGAAACAAAAATGAGTACCCAATGCTTAGTCTTGTATGCTATAGAGGATGTGGTGTCAATACACAAAGTGAATAAAAACATTGAAATACGTCAGAAAGCTACAAATTCTGTCATATAACTGAAAGAAAAAGGTACTGAAATGAAGTATGCACACTAGGATCCCTTTTTCAAAGTGTATCTTGGGAGTATGCATTTCTGAGCAGTTCAACAGTGTAAAAGAGCCTAATTTATGTATCAGAAATCCAAAATTAGGAGAATGTATTCATTGTCCATTGCAACATTTTGCTGTGGAAATTGGTTTTCATACCATATGCATGTACTGGGAAAGATTGTCCTCTTGGTTCTGAAGAAGGTAACCCTGACAGTACCTCTTCAGGTACAATGCCCATCTGCTTAAGTCTTTTAAAAAGAGTGTTGTTGGGGTTTTAAGATTAAATCTATCTTGACACCACTGAGAAAAAGAGATTTCTTAATTTGTGGAAGGTGATTTTTTAGGAAGGAGATTCCAAAACAATCAGTCCTTTCAAATCCCTATGAAAAGTTCATCCCTAACATCCCTTACAATTCTTTGACATTGTTTTCTTACTGTCTAACAAAAAGCTAACATGGTCTTCCAAGCACCTGAATTTAAAATCCCACCCTCCCTTTCTCCTTTCAAAGTGCTGTCTATATTTTTCCAGTTCAAATCAGAAATTTGAAAACTGGGTTCAGAGTGTGCAGAACAACAATAAAACCCACAAATTAATCTTTAAAAAATAAAAATAACCCTTGTACCTGCTTTCCATCGTGTATTTACTAAGTATGATTGGGATTTTTTGTCTCGTTTTTCAGCCATGATCTTGGCCTGTTTGCACAGCACAAGATACAAGAAGGGGACCTTTTTGAATCGACAAAAAAAAACTGCAGATCAGAATATTCCCAAGATATAAGGGACAGCAGGTGAAGGGTTAGTTAGAAAGCAAACCATAAACTATCAAAAGGCAGATAACTGAACGTATGGCGAACCATACTTACCCTCCCCTTCTCTCTGCAGATGCATTGTTTTGAAATCAATGAGGGGGAAAGTGATAGGGCATGGCGCTAATAAATGAAAAAGAATGGCAAAAATACTAAAGTGAACACACAGCACAGTCAGAACAAACTATACATAACATGTAAAGCAGGAAGATACAGTACCAGGGAAAAACATCCCGTCTTTTGGGCCAGGCCCTGAGCACTCTCAGCTTCCAAGGAATTCCCATGGCAGGTAAGGATGCTCAGTCCTTGGCCAATTGGAATTTTTTTTACTGAAAAGGTTTATAAGGAACTGATACAGGAATAGTAAAGGCTTTTGGTAGTTTATTAAGAGTTTCAAGCATCCTCACGTGAACAAAAGGCAAGTTCTAAATACGTTTTTGACCAGAGTTTGTAAATAATAAAGATGGCAGTGATTTCCAAAGAGCAGGGCAAATGCAGAAAAAAGTACTTAGAAATATAAATTAACCACTCTGCATTTTTGCCTTAAACCAGCAAGCATTTGGTGTTCATTTTCATGTTCAGTTTTCTGTTAGATAGGTTTTAATAACCCAAATCTTGTAATAAAATTTGGACTACTACAGATTTCCCAACAAAGTCACTCTACTTCAGTAAAATGCCACAAGGACTTGCAGTGCCTTGGAAGGCTGAGATCCTAATAACCATCCTAAAAAGAACTGAAGAATAACCAAAGTTAAAATACCTCACAATGAAGTTACACCTTGCAAAAGATCATGATTTAATACCAAGAAGCTTATAATATAAATTTATATAATATGCTACTTTCTTTTCAAAGGAGGGGTCATAAAGTAAAACCAAAGCGATTTTTATGAGCAGATTTAAGGAAATAATGAAAATGGAAGCCACAAACCTTCTGAGAATATGTATTAAATCAGATTAGCACAAATAGAGGATGCAACAAAATGTAATGTGCAAGTAAGCAACTTATGTAAATAAAACACCGAGAACATAAACAGGGTTTTGATGATTTTTTTTTTTTTTAACTTTTGACAGTTATTACCTTGGGCAAGAAGAATGAAAATCTGGACTCAGTGTCTTTGGATGCCTGCAAATCTGACTTCTCTGTGCATGACATTCCCTGAATGTGCAGTTTGCTGGGGCTCAAAACCACCAAGCAGCAAATACTGTACAAATCTAATGAAGTTGCAAACCTCATCATTTGTAAAGTGGTTATAAGGGCAGTATGGATTCATGAAGGCAATTAATTTGGAAAACATTCAACACCAGTGACAAATCGTCAATAAAGTTACCACCACTTGAGCTTCAGGACAAAGCTGTGTGTGCTGACACACAGCTCTGAGCTGCACTGCCACAGGACACACACCCAGTTTTACTAATTCTAACATTTCTAACACTGCAACCAGAAGTTCAGTGCATTCTTTGTTAGGAGTGCCTTACCAACACTTCACTGTGATACTTAAAGAGCAGCTGGCACTGGAACAGCCTGTTGGAAGTTAAAACCTTGTCCCTGCATAGTCCACCTGCACTGCATTAATCAAATTGCATTTGCAAGTTTTTCAGATCAGAAACAAGTGGACTGTGGCCAACTGCACTGTCAGTGACAGCTCAGAGTATTTCAGCACATTATATCTCTTGTATTTTTTAAGGTGCCATGACTTCAAATAACAACACCAGGCAGAGGAAATGGGATATAAGGTACACATAAAAAGAAGTATTTTGAAAAGGAGATATTGATGAGAGTGTTTTCCTCTGGTTACAAAGGGCTTATAGTCTTTTTAAGTAAAGCAAGGGTCTAACCAGCTATTACCAGACATTTGAGCAACAAAATTCAGTAAAGTCACAAGCTCAAGGGTTTGCTAAGCCTGGAAGGCCATGAGGAATAAGGTCAAAAACATAAGGAACCCTGTCTGAGAGAAAACTATGTTTCAAATATCTTGTTTTTCCTAAAATCCAAATAGTGGAGGGAGAAGAGGCACAGAAATAATATCCACCTGCAACTTCAGCCCTTATTTGAAAATTTTGAGCTGTTTCAAGTTGTCCAATGACATGAAAACCAACATCTGACATCCCTGATGTTTTAAACAGATATTTCAGAATAACTGAAATATAACTTGGCAGTTTAGTGATTTTAAGTCAAATTCAGCTAACATTAGAATTTCAGTAGTTTGCATTAAAAAAAAGACAAAACACAGTGTGAAATTTAACTATATGACATAATTAAAGTGTTTTTAAAGACTTGGATGAGAGACTCAGGGTCATGGAACCACTAGACACTTTAAAAACAATAAAAAGCAAAACCAAACCAAACCACCTAGAATGAAACTTGGGCTTTTTTTGTTTTCTTTCTTTGGTTGTTTCTTTGACTATTTTTTCTTTATACTTTAAGGTCCTTAATTAAGCTGCAGATAGCTCTGAATTGAGATGGTACCTGTGTCAGCCTTGGCCCATCGTACCCCGTGGAGAGGAACACGTTGCTCAGACCGAACAAAAGAAAATATAAGTTGTCTGCTGCTTCTACTTTGTAAAATGTTCTCTTTATCACTCCCAGCTGACTATACAGTGAGCTAAAGGGTGGAAATTACCTTCCCATTTGTCACCATCGGATACATTCTTGAGATCCAGACGTGGCACTTGGACACCCGGAGCTTCCTCGGGACCGTTGACGCTGCCACCCCCCAGCACCTCGGGGTCAGTGTTTGCATTTAGATCACACGTCTTGCTACCTGTATCCTGCATTTAAGCAACAGAAACAATTTGATTACTACTTAGCAACTGGAAATCCAGTGCCTATATCAGTTCCAGCGCTTCTGGATGGAACTTTTTTCCCCCCAGAAAATTATCTTTCCGAACTCAAGGAATTATAAATACACACATCTCAACGGGAGGCAATTATTTACACTGCAAAACATTCCTTACATGAGATGCATAAGTGTAAGTTTGCTCTGCTGCCCCAAGTTTCTGTGAAGGGAGATGATGAGATCTCTGACAGAGGTTTTGCAAGCCCTGGAGCAGGCCAACCAACAGAGGATGTTAAAAGCTAAATTTACTGGTTTTCTTCACATTTGTATTTCATAAAAGTTTATAAGACACTGTGTATCCACATATAAATGAAATCATCATCTTACCAGAGCTATCTCTGAAGATATTCTATCATTGCCATCAAGCAATATACTATTTTCCCTAAAAAGAAGACACAGACCAAATTATTTTAAATACAAGTTCTTAATGAACAATAAATATCATACAATCCCCTTAAATTTTATTCTCACAAATTCCAGCCCATTTTAGCAGATAGAAAATGTATTTACTTAAAGCAATAATTAAAATTCTGGGGAACAAAAGTTACATTACTTCTCTTTTTTCCCCTCTGTGATCTTCACAGGGAATATCAAGCTGAAGCATTTAAACAATTGGGCTTGCACCAAATTGGAAACAGAAACAGTTCAGAGTTTCTCAAACTGGGGATTGATATTTTAAAACTCAATTCAACTTAAACTACAAATTAACAAAGCTTTCTGGCTAGTCACTGTTACCAGCATTAATTCTTCAATCATTAAGAGCAATAAAATGTGCCAAAAAATTTTAAAGAAAATAACTTTTTCTTCTTCTGCTTCTCTTGCCCAGAACATAGGATTGTTCAAAAAAAAAAAAAAAAAAAAAGCCATATCATATAGGCTTATAGTTATTTTCTCTTTTTAGCACATAAAGTTCCATGCCTTTTATATCATATAAAAAGGTAACTCAATCTTATCCTGTTTTCACATGTGAAAAGTGATATGTTTAGTTCACCTCCCCCATATTGTGCTGTGTTGTGACAAATGACAGTTGATACACTCTGTATTTCAAAACTGAAGTTGTAAATCCTGCCATGTCAGTGGGTACAGAAAAACACAAACCTTTCACTATTATTTTCTCCATCAACATCTGCATCTTCATCACATGGTTGCAATAATACGTCTGCAGTCTGTTGACAAAAAGTATGTTCAGAAGATTTAGGAATAGCATTCCCAGCTGAAAACATTTTCATATTCATCTCTGACCACAAGACACCCTCAAGAACTAAAAGTTTCTAATGTAGGGGGGGTGGAAATCGTACTTTTAAACCATGTAGTATTTTTACAGCTAAACTAAAGCCAGTGATCAGGTGTTTCAATCACCAGAAGTCAGACAATGGCTTTCCATCTTCAGATAAACCATTTTTTATTATTTCTTCAATAAAAGTTCTAACTTCAAATTGTCAACCACAGCATGAAGTTTGGGGCGACTAAAATCATGGCAGTGGGTACATCCTAGTCCTGTAAACAGCTGGGCTGGATGTTGCCTTGTGCTCAGCATATATGAAATGAAACAACTCTGACAGACTTTCCAAAAGGAGCTACTAATCCCTGTTACTAAATAAAGCAGCAAAAGAGCTGGAAGGGGATGAAGAAATGCTGGCAGTTCTATGACACCATCTCACAAAACGAGTTCAGATGAATCCATGTCACCATTTTGTTTGCTAAAAGTTGGCATGGGATGACTGACTGCTTTAAGTATTTCTGTCAAAGCCCAATACTTGATTTCTTCAAAAAGAGTCGTATTTGGGGGAATATAAGAAATTTGAAATATAAAATAAGTCATTTGGGTTTAGACTTTACAAAGTGCTCACAAAAAGTGTCTGAATATTAAAAGCAAGTTACCAGGAGAGTTCCAATACACCAACAGTTGCCACTTTGACACTGCTGACAGCAATAGTCACCCTTACCAGAAAAAACTCCAGTACTCTGTTTACATTATTTCAGTTCTCAAGTCAAATTTCAATTTGGGGAAACAATTTCTAAGTACAGTGTATTTGTCATACTCCAGCAGATAATTTCCACCCTGGAGATGAACTGGGCCAGTCTTGCTCAGTCACACTCATTGTAGCTGTGGAAACAGCTGCTTGTGTTTCCATTCCAGGACCAAAGGAGAGCTCACACACACAAGTTTCTTTTCCTACAACCTTATGTGCTCTTCTCAAATTCCCTCCACACAGGAGAATCACTGTATTTTCCTTTAACCTCTCTCCAGAAGATACAACTTGTCAGTAACATTTGAAATGGTATATTAACAAGAAGGGAAAAACAAACACTGAAAAAACCAAAACTTCACCCCAGAATGTCATCTTGTCACTGATTTCCATGGACCAAAGTCTATCAAGCAGCCAAAAAAGCCAAGAATAACACCAGATACAACAACAAAAGTGCTTCTGTCATGCTCTCCCAAGCATCATGTTCCCCATTATATTCAAGACCATGTTTTGTGCATTTTGTGCTATAGGATAAAAATCCAGTAATTTTTTAGAACAAGTTTTGGAACTTGTTCCAAAAAAAACCAGGAAAAAAACAGGATAGCAAATACATTCTGTGAAATTCTAAACCAGTTCGTGGGAACAACTGAAAAATTTGGCTTGACAGGTGATTCAAGAGAATCATTTTTGATCCCTGAAAGAAAACAAAGGCCAGGAGAAGAACACATCACAATATTTAAAAGCACTCCAGCAAAGAGGTTTTTTGCATAAAAACAACTCACAGTTGCACTACTACAGCACCCATTCCTATCTTTTCAAGTTCACAGACCCATTAAATTCTTCTAGTTCATTTAAGTCTATTAACAATAGGTTTGCTTATCCAGTTATCTTTCAGGAAACCCTCAGGAAGATTTATGGACTCCCAGGTAAAAAGCTGAAAACCATTGCAGAAAGTTCTCTACGCATGTAAACCAAACATCTCTACCCACAGAATTCATTATTTAGATTTGTAGCAACAGAAGTGTTGCCAAATAAATAAAGAACTACATATTTGAATTTTTTTTTCATTAGAAGGGCTTATTTCACAGCTGCTATGGGCTACCTGCTGGAATAGTAAAAAATCTCTATTTTCTTGCATATTACTGTTATCCTTGGTTTCATTTTTGTCAGCACATATTTTACAGCATTGCTTGATCACACAAAGACACCCAGAATGAGACTGATCTCTGCTCACTAATAAAAAATGCTGGTGCAGTTCAGGCCATTATCATAAATCCAGGCCACACATACTCCAAACCTTCACATTTGATTATATGTGAGGATCTAACAATTTGCAGCTCAAAGCAAAGCTGAGGCAAGTTTGTTGTATAGGGCAAACAATTATTTCAACATTTACAGCTGCTCCAATACTGGGCTTCCAGAGTGTACACAATACTTGCTTCTTTCAGTGACACGAAACTATTCAATTCAAGCATAATATCTGAAAGCAAAGCCAAAATTAAGTCTTGTGGTTTGTTGTTTACAATTTCAGCTGCTTTAAAAACTTCAACAGCCACTTCAAGTATCATTAACATTGTACTTTCTGAGCAAAATGGTTTTTAAAAAATACAGCTAAGTATTTTATTTTTACAAGCATGTTAGCACTACATGCCAGTATGTGCTCATGCAGCACACTAGACAAGACTTTTCTGCTTTGGAATATAAATGGTCCATCCACAGTTTTCAAAATGACAATATTAAGTATTGAAGCTCTTCAAGAGGACACCAGTTTAATTCTCCTTCCCTGAACCCCTCAAGTGTAAGAATTTTAAGAGTACACAACAGTGTGGAGGAGAAGCAGAAGCAAACAGCCAAGCAAAGAGGCCCAAGGAGAAGTAGCAGAACCCCTTTCAAATAGAGAAGAGATGAAGATGTGCTGAAAAGAACAGGACATCCCTGCCCACCACAGGAGAAACTGGAACCAGAGAGAAAAGGGTGTAATTAGCTGTTTACAAACCCACACCTTCCTAGCACAAGCACAGTCAAGAGGCTGCAGTCTCAAGGTGAGTCCTACCCTTTCCTGATCCAGTACAAGGTGACTAACTGTGGGCTGTGCTGCAATCACTGCTCTACATCTTCTGCTCCCCAGGGAGCCTTTACTAACACAGCTGCTGTTCTAACCAGTGCTATACACTGACTTACCTCAGCAGAAGGAAGGGCTGGTACCTGTGAAAGACCAAGAGAAAAACATTAGTCAGGGTCCAAACAAGTCACACCAAAACACACAAAACTTCCCCTGTGCACGTGGTACAGCAGAGGAGACAACACTGCACAGAGCAACAGCAGCAGGTAATGCTACATAGAAAACCTGATGATCTCTAAATTCGGAAAATCTGGATCCCTAAAGTACTAAAAAGTCACAGCAACTTATGGTTTGATATACAGGAGACTCTTCTTCTCACCTGAATGCTTTCTTCTTCCCCAGTTACAGTATCATGTTTCATAGCTTCACTGTCTAAATCAGTGCAAACCAATACTTCAGAGCAGTCTCCTGTGTTCTCACTGCTACCAGTGTCATTATCTTCAATAACATCATTCCTAAAAATAAGAACAGAAAGACTTTAGGAACCTGTAATTCCACCCTTGAAAGGAAAACGAAAAAAAAAAACCAAATCCCACACTTTTTTTTGTGGTTTCTTCTTTTGAACAGAATTATTCTGACCAAAGATACCGGTAGTATCTACTATTCAAATCACCTGTAGGTGAATTTAATTATTTATGTAGTTTACATATACTTGTTTTCTACATCAGTAGGTGACAGACATATTAAAATGCATTTTTTGATTCTTGTATTAAGGGCCAGGCATACACCCCGTATTTAGCACGCTGACCTAGGGAATAAAAGCACAACAGCCAGAAGCAAGGACATACTGAAACTATTGTGACCTGATAACACTGATGTGACCACTCTCCTCCCAGTACTGAGGCCAGTTAGTTTATAGCTACTCCCACTGTGTTTCCCTCCAGTGAGAAACCCCATTACTTCTACAATTGAATCTTTCTGGAATTCAGCTTAAGGCTTGTAACAGTACAACCAGATTGAAACTAATTTACACCATCTTTGTAGTCACATATATTCTTTATGTGCCACCATCCCAGTCCCCACATGATCCTGTCATTCATCACAAGTCTTTGCCTTCCTTCTCCTCACTCACAAAGAATTCCAAACTACTTTAAAAAAGCTTCTTCTCTATCAGATGTGGAGATACTAAACAGGATGGATTGGAAATAAACATTTTCACAATTTCTCCTTAATTCCAGCCATCAGTTTAAGTTAGTTCTAAGAAACTTTTCCTGACTCACTGCTTTCTGTAGTTCTTCATGTAACTGTGTATTTGCCTTGTGCACAGCTTGCTGCCTTAGAGAACCCAGACAACCACTGTGAAGAAAGATATCAGGTATCCTGTCTTACAGTTAATCCACAGTGGAAGATGATCAGAAGCATTTGGAATAGTCCCTGTGCCAGAGGAGGATATTGGTTTCAAATCAGCAGTGGTGGCACTTGGAGCCTCTGTCTCTGAAATCAGCCAACCTTTAAAGAGCTTACACTGTCACTGAAGGAATTCAGCTCCTCCAGGTCTTCCAGGCAATTACTCACTTGTAAATGACTTCAAAGGCATTGCATCTCTAACACTAAAACTCGGGTTTAATTGATCATTATTGATGATTATTACTTTTATGACTGACTGCTAACTTTATTCTGGCCTCTTGTCACAAATAGGACTTTAAAACCAGTAGAGATCGAACAACTTATAAAACAGCATTTGAATCTCTGAACACTGAATGTATTTCAGGCTCTGTTCCTGTATTCCAGGCTCTGAGCAACCAAGGAATTTAGGTACTGGAGTCTTAACAACACATTTTTGGAGTCTGGGTATTAATCACGACTACTTATTTTTAATAAAGCACCAAAGTGTACCAGCTTCTCAATGCTGCCATGGCAATCACTACACTCAGAACATGGCATGAGTTACAACAAAAATAAAAGCTGATCAAATGAGGCTGAAACACTGTGCAAATAGACCCACAGTGCTCATTCTATCCATTTTTGGCTGTTTCATTGACACTGGCAGCCAGAGCAGTAAAATATCTATGCTGACATTAAAAGGCAGGGTAAAGAAACTGAAACAGCATCTCAAATAACTTTAATATGGTAAAATTTTGTCATGAGTCACATCAGCGAGATAACAATGAAGGCACTTGGGTAAATTTAAGTTCTTGTGCCACTCGCTCAGAATTCAGCAGCAAAGCAGATACATTTCACAGCATTTTAACCACAAAACAAAATGTAAAATATTTGCTTCAAGAGCTGTTGATTACTGGCAACAGATGGAAGTTGATTTGTTTTAAAATCAAAAGTCAACAGCAGAAGTCATAACTTTTGGGTTGAGGTGGGGGATTTGGGTAGGTTTTTTTGGAAGAGTTAAGATATACAATCCTACAGACAGAACAAAGTCTTACTGGTTGTTAGATCCTTCCTCATCCCCACTGGGATTTTTTTCTTCATTGTTACAGCCCAGTCTGTGTTGCTGGATATGTTTCAGATCGTTATCTAAGCTGCTCTGCAGGTCGAAAAGATGCTGTTCCACAGCTGCTCTGATTGTTCTTTCTAAAATGCTAAAGAGAAAAAAAGACAGAAAATTCCTATTAAGAGCTCTCCTTTTGCACTGATCAACTATGTAGAAAGGCAGAGATAAACTTTACACAACCAAAATCTTTGATGACAAGCACTTCAAGGCAAAAAGAGACTAACTTTTCCAAAAAGGCAGTGGAAATTACTACACTGGTTTTTATTTCATAAGATTCACATAAAGTATTATGAAGTCTATCAATAGTGTTTTAAGAGTAATCAACACATCACAATGACTATTTTTTAATAAGTATTGTAACCTATTTTTAATAGGTATGCAAAAAACTCTTATGAAAGCTTAATATAATAATGTGGCAGTAAAATCCTGTGGCAAGCACCTGATGAAGGACACAGAATATATCCAAAGATTCACCAAGAAAAGAACAGCATTCTTTAAAAACAGTCTGTTCTGTTGAGTGCTTCTTAGCCAGCTCATCCCAAATACACAGAGGCCCACAGAAAATCTTCCTGTAAAAATCTTAAACTATTTAATCCCATTTTAACTCTGAAATTGCGCTTTTATTTCCCCCCCTCATTTGCAAACAAAATACCACTGAACTGTGCTCAGTATCAATAACCAGAAGTGGTGCTAAAAATACAATGTGAATGCTATAATAATTTTAAAGTCAAACATTTATGATGTATCCAAGTATAAAACCAAAGTATTTTGGACTCTGGATCCCACCATACTGTGCTCTCATGTTCCTGCAGTCAACAACACTGACAGACATCAGGTTTTTCCCATATTAGTGTTAAATGCCACAAGTGAAATACTTCACACTAGAATATGTTAATTCATTACTATAATCATCAAACCTACTGCATTTTTTTGAAAGAATGTAGGGATGTTCTAGTAACAGCATCATTCAAACATTTTATATTTTCATTATACTTACTCTGCAGAGGCTGGCAAGATACTTATGGGAGAGATATGAGCACTGCAATAAAGAAGAAATAAGTTAATGTAATGCAAAAACTTAACACACTAAATCAAAGTCTTGGAAGTTAACAGAAAGCAACTTAGAGAATACTTAAAAGATTGCACGTGATGCAGCTAATAAAAGTAGAATAAATATGTAAAGAACATCCTGATTTGCAGTCCCTTTATTATTTAAATGAAGAAATCTTAAGGAGCACCATCACAAGACAGAAAGTTGTAGAAGCAGCAATGCAGATTTCTGTCTCTCAAGAGCCAATACTTGGTACACTGTGAAGCTACAAGCTCTCAGATGTGTGGCCTTTCCCATGGGAAACACCAATCACTTTGTAGTCAAACATTTTCCTGACACCTTGTTTAAGAATGCACATTTTAACTTTGCTGCCTAAAGCAAATTCCAAATGACTCTGCTTTCCTCCACAGGTTCTTCCCTGCCTGTCAGACTGTTGCATAATTTGATTCTGCAACATTCAACAGATCTACAACACTCTCTGAGCACAGCTACAACATTTCAGGGGTAAGGACCTTCCAGAGGTTTTGGGACAGGGGTTAGACATCTGGAAAACATCTGGAAATCTCCCAGCACAAACCACTTCAGCCCAGAATCCTAAAGTCCTCTGGAGGGGTTGGGAAGGGTGGAAATCAGAACAACTAACACAAGTCAGTTAATTCATGTGTATGTGGTCCCTCTAGAATATTCCATTAATGTGATCAAATTTTTCTCATTAGAAACAGAATACTTAAAACTTTAGACAAAGTGACAGTAAATATGGTAAGAATAAAATAAAAGATGAAAAATCTACTATGTAAAGCAGTGAGTTGCAACATATATACCTCACTCAGAAAGAAGTAAATACTAACAGCAGTTTAACTCAGAGGTGGGGAGGTAAACAAATGCTTTTTTTTTTCCTATTACAGGCAACTAAGCCCTAAAAGCTGAAAAATGAGATTTTAGTCTACTCCTTACCATGCAACAACACTGATGCCAGACAGAGTTGATTTTAAATATTATTTTCATGAATGCATAAGGCAAACCCCAAAATTCCAGGCAGTTTGCCACTCCCCTGGAAAACTGAACAGGCACTACCACTGTAAGGTAGTTTTGATGTGAGCCTGACTTGCACTAAAAAGTGTAGACAGTCTCTCTGTTTACCTAAGAAGAGTTTTAATACAGCAAAAAAATCTTGGTTAGACCTTATCAAGTTTATTACTAGTTCCACCACCAGAAAGGGAGACCACCTCAAGCACACTTTCTAATTTTTTGTTCCTCCAAGTAGATGAAACAGAAGCAATAATGCATTTTCAATTAAACAGAAGGTGATAAAGAAAGTGGTTAAGGTATTTATTTAAAAATAACTAGACTAGTTTGCCTTAGACACCTTAAACCCACCATGGAACAGCTGAACAAGCAGGTGCTCACAGAGGCTTTTAATTTCTTTGCTTTGCTTTTTTTTTTTAATGGAAATTTGCTGGTGAATCAAATGATTTGTGTGTGTGTTTGCCTGGGTGAAAAATGAAAGCTGATCTATTCCAAAGGCACCGACAGAACAGGCAGCACTCAACTACCATTTCAAAATGGACACAGCTTTGGGAAATTAAAACACCTGAAAGAGAAGCCAGATCTTGTAGCCAGTGATTTCAAAGCTGCTGGATCAAACAACTGAGGGGGAACACACTGGTATTTTTCTTTCCAACACAAAAAAATAGTAAGAGGTAGTTTACAGCTTAATATATTTACATTTCACTGGTAATTCCGTGCACAGAAGTTCAGCACAGTCCTACTACTTGGGCAAAGTAAATTTTCTGATGAACACATTTTGTTTTGATAATATTTGAAATAAAAAAATGAAGATATGAAGTTGTAAGTTCAGCTTCGTGAATAAGGTAAGAGAGAAGGAGCATGACCAAGAATCTCAGCAAAAGAACAGTAATATTCCAAAACAGGACAAATATAATTTTATGCATCCCTCTCAGTAAGTTCTAGTAGAGTTGCATTATAAAAAGTATGTTTACATTCTAAAGGTACTAATACATAATTGTGTACATTGAAATCCATTTACTATTAAAACAGTCACTCCCAGGATATATTGGGAGAAAAAAAGAGGCAATCAGAGCACAAAACACTGCAACACTCTAATTGCAAAAGAGAGCAAGAAAAACTCAAGTCAAGGGCACAAGTACAAACACTATTTATAGGAAACTGATGACCTGAAATCCTTTTATTTTACCACCTGAGACAATGAGGAACTGTGTCAAGATCAGGGAGAATCAAACTCATCTCCAAAGAATCCAGATGACTTCAGACATGATTCACAACAAAATTTTCCATCTCAGTGTGTAACCTTCACACAGGATGGCTCTCCAGTGCTTTTATTCAACACCTTCAGGTGCATGAGAGGGACTCAGCAAAAGCTGGGCATAAATCAGCAGTATTGCAAAGCCTGGAGAATCCTCTTATTACATAAAGAATATCTTACACCTTCAACTAATCACTTTAGCAATTAAGCCCTTTCTGAAAGAAATGTGTAAATCTTGGCTAAAAAGCCAATTCCAACTCCTGAGCCCACGTTCCACAGTTCAGGAATACTTTTTAAAAGCTGTGATTTACACTACCAGGCAGAGCCTGAACGCAGCATGACACAGCAAGACACACAAAGGTAAACATCTTTGTTTCATAATGTTAACCCACTCCTAAGAACCCCTTCTGCACTGCCTCCCTACCCACAAAAGGTCCCAGTAAAAACATACCTTGAGTAGAAATATATATTAACTAGAGATAAAATATGTCCAAGTTATCCTTAGTAATTTCCTGACTGTACACAGATTCTCCTACCTCATTCAAATAACCAGTTCTGACATATTATGAAATGAAATAACCTCCAAAACACATTTAACCTCCCACAGTTTCAAAGTTAAAGTCTTAACTACGAATCATATCAAAACGCCATCGTCCTTTCAGAGATTTACCTGTGCAGGAGAACTTTGCAGGCCATTCTGATTATCTTTGCTATCCCAAACGAGCACTTCATGTAAAAATGCTTCATCTGGAAGCCAGCAAAGCGAGCTGTTGGCTGCTGGCTGTGCATGGTGCTCGCTGGGCTCCGGGGGCTGGCACTTCTGGAGTGCTGCACTAAACCCTGCAGTCTAAATAGAAATCGACTGCAACATGAGGTCACTCCTGACAATAAGCTGCCCAATCAACACTTGAAAGCTTTCCTAACATGTTGTTTACAGATTTTCCAGGGTGGGAGTAGGAACAAAAAACCAGCACTACGCTAAAATAGTAATGTATTTCCCAGCAATTCAGGCAGGTGTTATATTTGGTCAGCTTTACCACGCATTTTGTCTCGCTTGGTTAATATTATCACCTCCCCCTGATTAGAGTTGAGCAAATCACAAAAGGGTTAACAAAAATATCACAGAAGCAGTGAGGATGTTGCCCCTCTGACTGCATGTAATAGAAACAAAGTAAACTGTTTATACAACTCACATGTCCTATCTTGTATTTTTACACATATAGTTCTGAAAAGCCCCAACACAAAGGGTTTTTATATTAGACTTCTGACTGACAGTATTTGAGATGAACTGCACAAGTACAGCAAATACTGCTTGGCAAGGCACAGTGATGAAAAATTTGGAATAATGACAGAGAAGGAGCCTGAAGCAGTTATTTCAACAGCACATCTTAAAATTCATCTGCAATGCTGACTCGGTGATTCTTTTCTCTAGAAGTCAGGACGTCAAAACCAAAAAGAGCCGTGGGGAAAAGGCTCCTGGTAAAGGAGAACAGTTTCCTTTCCATGCACAATTCCAACCTGTGTGCAACAAATGCTCCCTGGCTGGGGAACAGGCTCCAAGATCACTCAACAGGTTTATTTGAAATACCATTTGCAAGCAGCCTCTAAATCAAACTGCATTAATGATTATCCACCTTCCCACCAGATCTCAAAGTCAAATTAACGCCAGGCAGCGCAGGAAGGTCACAGGTTTCAGAAAGTACAAACAGAATGAGTACAGAAAAAAGGTAGTGAGCAAAATTATAAGCAAGTTATAGTCCAAATAACCAGGAGGAAGGTCAGGTGCCCCGTTGTATGAATCAAGATAACCAATATTTAACATGCAGAACATGCAAGCTCAGCATTCTTTTCCTTCTCTCCACAGAGAGACCAAAATATACAGATATCTGGTTCCCAATATCCAACAGTAAAAATGCAACAAAACTCCAGAACAGGGAACTGAAAGAACCATGTTTGAGATCTGCTTCTCCTTCTCTTTTATATAAAAGCTGCCACAGGCCCTACCTCCAGACAGAGATAAACAATCCCAATAAACCTGCATTAACATTCACTTTTTTAATTATTAATTTTTTTACATCAAGAAACTAAGTTCAAAAGAAAAAAGCCTTTAGGTTTGGGGTAATATTCACAGTATTTATAGTGGTTAAAAGTTTAATAAAGCATACTTTTCATTCACTTCAATTTTTTAATGTTTCCTGCAGTTGATCTGGTTTTACAGTCAAAATTCTCCTTCTTCTACAGGATTCCTCCTTATCCTTTCCCACAAATTATGTAAAATGTCAACCATAATTAATGCCTATTTATTTTTAATTAACCTTAAACATCAAGTAAAAATGTTTTTCTCTTCAGGCTATCCAATTTAAACTCTTAAACATGTTGAGTTTGTCACTGCTGCTGTGTTTACACATTCCAGAAGCAACCTAATACCTGTGAACAGTAAAACTGCAACCTTTTCTTTTTCTTAACTCAAACTAAAACAGTTTTATTGCTGATCAAGATAATTAACTATTAAAGTATAATTTAAATTACAAAACAGAGTTATGTTTCTCTCATTATTTCATATTTTACAACTTCTTGTCATGACGTAGAAGGAAGTGTGCTGCCAGCAGCTGAACAGATTTCAACCCAAAATCTACATTCTTGAAATGACTCATTCTTAGGCAGTAGCTTAATTGTGATTTTCCCTTCATTTCTGCTGCTTTTAGTCACACTTTTATTATAAATTCCTCCTCACCCCTCCCTACAAGTTCTTCCATGCAATACCCATCCCAAACACATGCTGTACAGGGGAAGAGGTAAAATTCACCATCTGTAAATGTAAACTCTAAATACAAGTAAAGCTGACTTAAAAATAAAATCTTGTGCATTACAAGCAAGTGCAAATAAGCTCTCAAAAGGAAGTATTTTATGTTTATGCATCTCCTTTACGAGGATTGCTCTTAAAAGCTGACTCCCACTCCAGCATTCCTGCCTGTATCACACTTTGCAACTTCCAAACCTGCCCACAGCTCTCCACCAGCACGTGACAAGAAACAGTCCCAGGATTTCCCACCAAAAGGAAAGATGGTACAGGATGGGTTTGCATCTACCATATGCAGACTCTTTATTTCTGCTACAAAATTTACTGTTTAAATACCACTTAACAGTTTCACTAAAATATGCCCTTTTTACCTTTCTCTGCATAAATCACCATATTTAATCCAATCTGAGTCCTACAGGCATTCCTCTCCTGAATTTGGGAACAGTTATTTTAACCCATATTTTACTATTAAAGGAACTGCACCTATTTCTAAAGCTTCAGTGTGTAGACACCACCACTTATGTCAAAATCCTGACAGCTTCTCTCTTTGACAGAATAAACTATAATCCAGATTTTAAATCCAAACTCCAAGGCAGGACTGAGTTACCTTGTTGATGCTGTAACACTCCTGGAATCCGAGAGACTCCCTGTCACATCTAGATGCACCACAGCTGGCCTTTCAACAGGTTTCTCTGTGCCATCTTCTGGAAGTTCTTCAGACTGCTCAAGCTTTACATCTTCCTCTTCTTCCAAGAGATCATTGATCTAAAAGAGATTTAATCAGAGTTAATGGATTGAGAAATTCCTTTTAAGAGGTCCAGGGAATTAAAAGAGCGTGAGAGGTACGAAAGTAATGTACGTGTAAAAGCAGAACACTTTTCAATTTTAGAAAAAAAAACAGGCACATTGGACCTGCTTTTATGTAAAACCAGAAATTCCACATCATTAAAAAGCTACTTTTGAAACACTGGACAAAAACTGAAAAGCAAGTACCACCTCCAATGCCACAAATGAACACAAGCAGATTCAAGAAACAACCCAATTCCAACCACACTGAAGTCATGAGCCACAGAACCTTTCTTCTTCTTTGTATAAAACAGATAATTCTCCTCTATTCCACAGGAAGCCTTATTCATGTATCAGAAGCCTTTCCAAACCCTTCTAGGGGAGGCAATACAGAGGTCTACGAATCCAAACTTTAAAGCACTAAATGAACACTTAGAAAGTTTCTGTGAAGCCTCTTGTCTATTTTTGTTTCTTTGTTTCCAAACACAGATGTTTTTACTGAAGCAGCAATATATAACCAATTTAAAAAGTAAAACAATATATCCAACTGATAACTCTAGACAGTCACCTTCTTTTTTTTAAAAAGCAACTATGTCTAAACTATGAAAAGATAAACAGAACAAAGTGATGCTGTTTGACTCCCAAGGCCCCTCTGTGATTGATTACTGATCTTCCAAAAGTACAAACTCAAAAATTAAAGTAGCAGCCTCAAGAAAATATGCTTCATAGTATCTGCCACATGAGTGTAAAAGAAAAGTACTAAATTAAGAAAAACTAAAACTTTAGAAGTTGAAGATTACAAAGAAGGCAGAGAGGAGGTATTTGTTTATTTTTAAAAGGGGTGTAATGTGTTACATGGCACTACATTCTGGGCACGAAACATATTTATCCCTGGTTTTCCTCTGTAATTGCAAGAGGATGTGCCAGTGAGGCAGAGGCAAGCCCACCCACACGCTGGGGGCAGCTGCCAGGGGGCTGTGCCCGGCAGGGACAGCGGCCCTTCTGTCCCACCGCACCACCCCCGACACAAGTGCACTGTTGACATCTAGTGGAGACACCGCGAAATTAAAGGGACACCCCACCAGCCGAGGGGAAAAACCAAACAAAACCACACACCAAACACACTGCTGTGCTCGGGAAACCCTCTTGCTCAAGCACATCATGAGGCACGGCCAAGTCAGTCATTTCAGAGCATGAGAGCACAGACCAAGCCCAGCCTCAGGGCAGTTACCCAGGGACAGCCCCAGCCTCGGGCTGCAGGAGCCTCAGCCCAGCTCTGTCCCACAGCTCCCTGCAGGCAGCAGGGCTGGGGCAGGTCCCAGTGCCAGACACGGTCCTGCACTGAGCTCAGAGAACCCTCCAGAGCTGCAGAATTTGCTGAGGAGCATCCAGAGCAGAGCTGCTCAACCCCCAGCTCGCTGCCCACGCCTGGCACACCAGACCAAGGGCTACTGCAGGGAAGAGCAAGCAACCAGCTGCCCTCCTACCTGCCTTCCCTGTCCTGCTGAATGGGGAGGGATTCATAAGATAGGCTTCATTAATTCAGTATTTCTTGTTACCTTCCCCAGCAACTGCTTGCTATTTACTCTTTTTCCTCTTTACAGAAAATACATCATTTTGAAGTCTTAGAATCAGAAACACCACTCAAAGCCTTTGGTTTAGGAAAACACCACTGAGAACAACAAGTGCAGTATGAGACCCTGCATGTTTCTGTAAGACACACCCAGAAATACTGTTGACCAAGACAACAACAGCTTGGTTCTTCATTTGGTTCAAAAGCAGTTCATTCCTAAAAAGGTACTTAAAAAGCTCTGCTGTTCAGACAGCATGACAATGTCTGTGTTGGGCAGGAGATCACTGTTGGTTTAGCTCCTATGGATTTTTCTACATGGCACAGCTACACTTATTACAAAAGCAACAATTTCAGAAGCATTAAGAAAATTAAGAAAATGCCAGGTTTGGTCAGTTTGCAAGAAACTACTAGAAGGCAAGCTAAAGAAATTATATTTCAATATATGTTTCATAATCATAAATGTGTATAACAGATAGTTAAGTGATAACATATTGCTGTTCAAAATATGCTTACCTGCTCAGTTATTGAGCTTAAATCATTTGTAGATGAAAAATCTTCCTCTTCATTTTCAAAAAATTCATAGTAGTTCTCCAGAAGTCCTGCCATTATTCTGCTAACTATTTCTTGTTCTTTCAGATCCTCCACATCTGTGTAAATGCTAAAGATTTAAACACTGTTTTAGTTTAAAAATCAAAATCCAACTGTTTCCCAAAGAACTCCTGTGAATGACTCCCATGACTAAGGGCTACATTTTACACCATTACCCCATATCCCTTCTGAGCACACAGAACTTCAAGCATGCCTTCACACTGCTGGCATTAGAAAGCTTTATATTATTTTACATTTTAAAATGATGAAGTAGCAACTATTTAGTCCATTAAATTTTTATGAGGAATATTTAAAATTCAAGTGTTTTCCTGTAGAGAGGAAACACCAGGATAAGCTGATACTTTAACATCCTTCTCCCAGAATTATTTTCTTGCTACAAATAGTAACTTTATACACTATCACTAAAATATTTGAACCTCAGAATAAATAAGTAATGCAACAATCAAATCAGTGATTTCTAATGCCACAACTCACAGACAAGTTGCTGTTTAAATCCCATCAAAAACTGCAAAACCATCCTGTGGACTTGCTACTGCTGCTCATGAACTAGGAATGACTTTAAACTACAGATATGCTCTCAAATTCACCTAGAAACACTTAATGAACTTTTATAATTAACTTACTGAAAAACATCCGGGCCAAAGACTGCAGCTAAAGAACTTGCTGACCAAATTTCTTCATGATGAGATGCTACATTAGCTAAAAATTTACACAGAAACTTTAACAAACTGTAATTAACAGGTGGAAGCTGCTGCAAGAGGAACCTCAGCTTTCTTCCAAATTCATCTTCATTATTATAATCTGAAAAAGGAATAAAAATATTTTAACCAAAAATAAGATATCTGCTTTTTCATATTTGATACTGATCAGACTTTTTCTGACAATTTCTTACTTCTGAAGTACAACTAATATGGTCAAACCACAGCCCAAAATGTCAGAATTGACTTGCATTTGTTCAGTAATTTCCACCAGTCTCCTCTGCAAGTCCAATCTGCAGTTGTCAGCCCATTTTCCCCAATTAACATTCACTCAAATTTCTGATTTCATAGGACAAACTCCTCTGCCTGTTTTTGTTTTACCAATATTATGTAACAATTGCTTTGCAGACCAGCTCCAGCTCCATCTAAATTCTCCTATCAGACAAGCTGCTTTGACACTTTACCTTTAGAAGCATCCCATCCTCACCACTCTACTTGCTTCTATAATACTTCACTGCTAAATCCAAGCTATCTCAGTGCAATCATCTTCACACATGTTTAGACTGACGCTTGTTGATTCAATTTCAGATCTGAAAAAGGGTCACCATGAAACCTCTTCATTCTCACCCCACTTAACTATATCCTTCATCAAAATGTCTCCCCATAAATCTCATTTGTTGCATCATCAGCCTTACAGGCAACAAGGTTCAGAGTTTACAGCTGTTTATACCTAGCTGAGAAATCCCATATATAGGAAATGTATCAATTTTTCACCCATTTTGCTTTCCTGACAAAGAGGCCTCCCCTTCTTTCTCAGACACTTGAAAACTCTTCTGAGATCAGTTAGAAAGGGAAAAGTAGTTTTGAAGGTTATGAGGCACCACTCTGCCACTATAGATGAGAGATCTGATACATCTTAGTCCTTTAATATCAAAGCAAAGAGTGAGTAAATTCACCATTGTGTAAGCACAGGAACACCAAGCAGTAACTGCACAGGGTTTCATTTGCTCAGACACAGTCATTATCTACAGAAGCTGAACACAGCCAACCAGGCACAGAAAAACAGTTGTCTCAACACAGTAACACAATGAAATTAATATTTCATTGTTACAACAGGAAAAAAAAAGGACTTTAAAAAGTACTTTCACAATGTAGACTTTCAAAAAGAAAGGGAGCAAGAGAGAGGTGACAGTCAGACCACCTTACACAATACTCCATGTTCTGTCTAATCAATCTGTCCAGAAATTTAAGTTCTAAACAACAACAACCAGAGACCTAAAAGGAGAACCTTCTTACCTCTACCTGAAGTCCACTGACACAAGAGCAAGGAAACACACTTCTGGGACACGTGACCTTGTGCAATCAGGTCAAATTCACACTTCCATTACCAAAATGACCTGTCTTTGAGGAGCCACCTGCATGGAAGGAGCCCCTAAGGATGTATATAGGCCACACCTTGTATCACTAATTGTTTTGAGAACTCAGCCTGACCTAACAATATAAAGGACAGGTAAAGAGGAAGAAGACCAGAACTAACATATGGATCCACAGTAACTACCACCTTATGCACCTGTGTAAGCAACTCCTCCTCAAATGCAGCTGATGATGTAATTCTGGAAACTAACTGAGGTATGTCCATCAAAAGCCAATTAGAGGAAACCAGGATACTTAGGAGAGAAAAATGAAGCAGTTTAGATGATGCTCCAGTTTAGCACTTGGTAAATAAGAGTCCCAGCACATGAAAACTCTGCTGAATGTACTCCTCCCACAAACCAATTCCCACTCTGAACAAACAGGACCATCACAGGCACCATCCAGTTCTTATCAGGAACAAACCCAACAAGAGAAAATTAAGTGAAACAAAAATATGTGTCTTACAAATCAAAAAAACCCCAGCATTTGAAGAGAAGTATGAATTTACACTGGAAAAGGAGCAACACTCCTGTAGGGAGACAACCAGTAGTGCCCCCTTTGAGGACATGACTGATGCAGTGCTGCAAGACAAGTGCTTCTAATAGTCAAGTTATGAACCAACTCCAACATCACTCAACACAGCAGAGGCCAAAAGACCCAGGAGGGTGGATACAGAGACACAAGCTGGGAACTGGTAAAGAAAATAGCTGTGCCAGCATATGGGTGTCAGTCTGAGAGGGCAAAGATTTGTAGTATAAGAAAAAACATACTTAGCAATAACAATATGCTGATGACAGGTGGTTTTTTCCTCCTACAAATGAGTTTTAAGCTGAAAACAATCCACAGTGGGAGAGCAAATATGACATGAATATAAGACTTGAGATTGCTTTTCTAGTACATAAAAGTTTTAAGTGCCATGAAAGCAAAGGCAGAGTAAGTGAAATAAGAGAGAAACAAAGGCATTCCCCAGCACTTTCAATGTACCAGTGGTGGGAAATTGTCCAAAAATTTCAATTCCAGTAGTTTTGACCAGTGTTCCAGCATTCTCACACAACATGGAACATTCATAACTAACCAGCAGGATACATGGCAGCTTCACCATTTTCCTACATGACAGATGAACTGTGCCTCTGAACCCAGACTAAGCTTCCTAAATAAGACCAATTTATTGGGGTTTATGCTAAGAAAAGGTATATTTGAATGCCTCCTCATATACAAATTATTACACAGAGCACCAAAGACATTCTAGTGCCACTAGAAATCTCAATTTCAATACTGGGTTTTACTCTTTAAAAAAAAAAAAATCACAAAATAAAAGCACCAAATCAAAAATAGTAATTACCTTGAGAAAGTTGCATCAAATGTATGTGCAAACTGCCTGGGATAACTGGCTCTGGAAGTTCTTGAAGAAAAAATCTAAGAAGGCTGATAGCTGAGGGTACATCAGCTTCTTTAACCAGGTCCACATCTTCTCCGTTATCGTATCGTTGCCGGAGCCACTCCACTGTCTCAGCATTCCCATTGACTTGAAAAAGTCCTTCTTGTTCCAGACCCCCTGAGTTAGGGAAAAAAAAAAAAAAATTGCAGAAATAAACTTTGAGATCCGATATGGACAAATGTAATCAGAAAAAACACCTATAACCAGATATGTACAATTCCCACACTGAGTGAAACGCTTCCTGGACAACAGTTTTGCAAGATTTCCAGCAGTCCTTGTCCCAACACACACGTTCTTATGCCCAGCTAACAATAAAATAACAAGGTAAATGTTAGCAGTACCTAAACCACAGCATTTCCTAGGAGGTGCCCTGCTGAGCTGACTGCATTGCTCTTGGCTAGAAAACAGCAATAACCAAACATAACAGGAGTAAAGAAAGGAACTGTATATATCGCCAAAAAAAACCCCCAAAACATTCAAACCACATCCAATAAATGTAAGTAACTTCAGAAAACCAGTACTCTTCAAAACTCCCAACCTATTCTGTAAGAATAGGAGTTAAATGTATTCTTTAAAGTACAGCAAGGTAATACATACCATGTTCCTCAATATAGTCCACGACATGGCGGACTATGAATGGAACCTCATTGTCTGGTTGCCCTTCTTGCTGCAGCTCATCAAGTGGAATTCCAAATATTTTGTTAGCAAGAACAGAGTTGCAGTTACTCAAGGAAGGGGAGGAGCTCTTCCTCATATCTTTTTGCAGCCAAAAATCAAAGCTGTCTTTTCTGTCAAATAAGAGGAATTAAAACCAAAAAAAAACACACTTCAGTGTATGCTGTTGAAAGCAGTGATCTGTAACACAAAGTGTTTTAATTACCTAATGCAAATACTCTCTAGTCTGCCTCCATCAGTTCACTGAACTAATGAACAGTTCTGTGATGACTCCTAACACAGTTAACTTGGTAAATGACTATCAGTGAGGTGTTCTGTCCAACCCTCAACAGAGGGATGAGAAGAACATGGAAAGCAGCAAAGGAAATACAGAAAATTCTAGTTACACCATTTGCTAATTAAGCTCCAAGGTCCTTTGGGAGAGGTAGGTTCCTCAGTACCTTTTCTAACAGTATTTAGTGGTCAGGCTTCCAGCACTCAACAAAAAAGCCTCTGGACAGGAAACGAAACCAGTGGATCCTCCCAAAACCAAACCCCAAGTTTCAGTGATATGAAATGATTACGTATTTTTTGTGATACAGTTGTCTGTACTGTAATCAACTTCTAATATAGTTGACATTTTCTGGTCTACATAATAAAGCTTTCAACACCTGCATCAAATTAGAAGTTCCACTGAACATAAAACCCCCAAAACTAGTTTCTAGATGCTCAGTGATACCGTTCTTCTATCATGCAGAAGCTCAAGCTTCACTTGCAAGTCTTTGCTTGATAAAGGATCTAGACAGATAACAAAGGTATCACCAGAGGCAGTGTAAGTCACTCAGTTAAACTGTTATCCTGTCAAAACCAAAATATTTCTTCTAGCAAAGAAAAAAACCGACCTTTCAAAACAAATAATAAAGAGAAAAGAAAACATACTTGTTTAAATGCAAGCAATCACTTTCACAGAGGTTGACACAGCAAAGCAAACATGAAGCGTGTGCTGTTAGTCAAAGCACTGCAACCGAACAAATTCTCTGTTTACTGATGGATAAATTCTAATGGATTAGACATCCTGAAATCTGTATTTTCTTTTTTTTTTTTTCCAGTAAAACAATTTAAGAAACCTACCTCAGAGTACTTAAACAGCCGAGTTTGAAAAACGCTTTCTGCGCCAGCTGCCCTCACTGACCAAGCATTCTTTTGTCATTTATGGTTGTTTAAGATTATGGCAAAAGATCAGCCTGTAGTTCCTCATTGAAGAATAGCAGAACTCGATCAGTACTTCAGCAGTTAATCTGAAAATAAGGAAAAATATTATTAGACCATAAGGTTTTCAACAGTTTTAAACTCAGTCACAAGTCTAAACATCACACTGGAGGAATTCTCCTCGTCAAATCATCAGCTTCTTATTCTGAACAGGAAAGCATGAAGACCACATTAGCACAGCTCATGAGAGAGCTCCCAAAACTGCAAATCCCCTTTTTTCACTTAGGAGTTAACCAAACTTGAAGGGAAAGTTATCATGGGACATCTAAGTCTTAACAATTATTAAATAATTTGCAGACTCATTCAATCCTCTTCTGAAGAATCAAGGAGGGCTAAGTAGGTTAGGCAGAAGTGCATACTAAAATATTGAGTGGCTGTAAAATTTTTAGAAGGATGTCAGGCACTGATTTAATACACCATTTTTAAACAGCAAGACCAAACCCAAAGTCCTAACTAACCAGTTTCAGTGGTACTGATCATCTTGTCTAGGAAGCTGATTACATGTCCCAACTGCCAGATCAAAGTCCAAGAGATCATCAGATCTGGATGCAGAAAGCAACTTCCCCCAAGTCAGATTCCATAGAAACACCCACACTTGTGCCACCTTTTATTTATAATCCAGATTATCTGGACATTTTTCATGTTCTCAGCTCTCAGCTACAAACCACAGCAACAGCCTTTATCATTTTCTGTGGTATCAAAAAATTTAAGCTGCAGCTTCATGGCACAGTGGAGCTGATATAAAGTCCCAAATCAAAGGGTCACCTCAGCCCCTTGATCTCCACCCACCACTACCTGTTTATTTTAACTTAACTCAAGCAACTCTGAGTGGGCAAAACTAGCTTATGAGATGCACATACACACACACACACACAACACCACAACTAGACAATAAAAAGGCTTCTCCCAGCTTTAAAGTTGTGTACTGAAACCTCCTGTTTCATAACTGGAGATTGATATGACTGGAGACAAGAACCTTCCCTCTCTTTGCTCCCCCACACCAGCTCCTGCTTCTGTTCCACATCAGAACAAATCAACTTCATCCTCGCTTGCAAAGTCCTGACAACCCACCACTGTCCTTTCAGTACCTAAATGCCTGTGACAACAGGAATCCAGAGGCTTTCCAACAGTTTGAATAAAGCAGTTTTCCTGCTCCCAAGCCTCCCTAAATGCACCCACATGTAGGAGAATAAGCTCTGTACAAGACTGCTTCAACTTGCTCAGTGTCTTCTTGCATTTAGGCCTAGAGGAAGAAATATTTCAGGCTCAAAAGTGTTAAAGTCTTTGTCTATTGATGTAATGCTGACCAATATTCTTTCCTGCTCTGTGTCATCTGTCTCTATCTGTTGTCTTGTATTACACACAGGTTGTAAATCTGTTATGTCTCACATAACAAGTGAATCCTGGTCTGAGATCAGGATTCCAGGTGAGCTGGCAATAGAAAATGAAGGGTTATATTGCAGTCAACAGGTTTTACTTTTTTGTTTGTCTGAAGGGGGTTTTTTAACCAACCATTTTCAAATCTGATATTGTGTACTCTTGGTTATTAAAAGGTTATGTCAGATTCCAAGAGTGAAGCAGCTGCAATTCATGGCTCTCCTATAATTTCTGAAGGCTTTGTACAGCCATTTTGCTTAATGTTTAGGTATATTAAGAGAAAGTCAACATATGTAAGCTTTCAATCAATCCCAATATATCATTATGAAGATGCACAAAGTCTATTTTCTCGAGTCTTACCAAAGTCAGCCTGTCCACAACGAACCAGAACACCTCACACCTTGGCCAACTGTGGGGTTAAGGGCAGCTGGGAGAAAACCTCTGATGGATCTGCCACAATGTTTCAGGCTGCCTTGCCAAAACTAACAAACAAACCTAATAAAGAGGCCAATTCAGAAGTAATCACTTATTTACAATTCAGCACCAAATGAACACTCTCGAGGTGCAGCTTTCTCAGCAGAGGTAACCTGGTGCTCAGTTCACTCAGCCACTTTCACCAGGTGCTGCAGACAAACGGGCTGCCTGAACATTAATTGCATTCAGGAAAAAAAAAAAAAAAGAAAACACACAGATTTCTATTTTAACTGGCTTGGCAACGCAACAATGAAGTTGAAAGAGCCTGGCTGTCTTATTGTTAGAGTAAAACCGGATTTACAACCCAAGCTTATACTTTAAACAAAGGTTTATAGGGCTTATCATCACCTAGAATTAGTGAGAGGCTCATTTTCACCCTCTCAGATACACACATACTTATACACACATTCCAATACATCATTATAGGCAACAATTCATTTACAAATCATTTAAGCCTTTTCCCTTTTAAGCCAGGCTTTGGGGATCTTCACAGGCTGTGATACAATGCATCTGGTATTTACCAAGCCTAGAAAAAGCTGGAAACTCTCAGAAAGTTATTCAACTTCCAGTAAGTTTTATTTCCTGCTATTTGCAACATTGTAAAACTGTTAATAATTAAACATTACATCTCCACTTTTTATACGGATCAAAAGCTTTCCCACTTGCCCTCCCTTGACTCAGGAAGTGCAGCACTTCCATGCAGACATGTAAGAAAACCAGGACAAGACATGGAACCTTCAGGATGATTTCTGGAGCCTTTTGCAAACACTAAGCATTGCTGTGGATTTTTATTTTTTTTTTTTTTTTACTTTTTTTGCCATGATCAATCAACTCAGAAAACAGGAGCTGATCCATTCAGTCAGCTATTCCTACTTTTGTCCATATTATCCTGATCCTTTCAAACATGTGCTTCCCCCTCCCAATTTCACAACCTAAATGCTTCACAAGACTTATCAAGAAAAAGAAAAAAAAAACAGAAAAAAAAAAATCACACAAAAGAAAACCAAATAGGTTATGTTTTATTATAAATATTCTGGCTGCATCTTTCTCAATCTACTTCCCCTCCACGTTACTACAAACATTTAAAGACATCCCTAAGCTACAATCATGTTCTACAAAATTTAAATACAGAAAACTAAAAATACATCTTATTATAACCACATATTATACTATAAGTTCATTTATTTACAAGAGGCTGAAAAAAACCCTATTATGCCCTTTGCAACATGTGTTGAGCCCAGGCATCTTAAATAAGGGAAAAACACAGTTTTGTTCTGCACTGAGAATTTTAGTGCTCTCACACATTATTAAAAAAACTTTGCTTTGTTTCGGGTTTTTTTATTAAGGCAAGTTCTTCACAGAGTCTGATGGGAAAACAGCACCATGAGCTTCATTTTGCCATCATAATAGCATTCACTTATCTTGGCAATTAAAGAACTATTCACACCCACACATGAAATGCCACTAAAGAAAACACAGCACACACGGCTAACCCTTAATATTTGAGGAATACACAGGAAAATTTAGACTCACATTTAGTTCAGCTTTTACATTACTGACTGAACTACAAATAATACACGGGTGTCATTTTAAATTAAAGTCCTCAGGGTTCCACCACCTTTCCTTAAAACAAAGGAACGAAGCAACAAGTACAAATAAACAAAGAAAGGCTGCAAACTGAGACCGTGCCATAGGAATGAAAACATTAATTCTGCCTCTAGAATTTCTGCCACAAGTCTCAACTATTCAAGCAATTCTTTCATTTGCTTGTTTTACCTAGCAAGAAATTCGTATTGTCTCTGAAGCCAAACCCAAAGCTAACAGTGACTGCTGCTCTGCTCTACTTTTAATATTTTATTTCGTGGCATTAGCAGACATTGCCAGTGATTTTTTTTTTTTTTTGTACCACTAAATATAGGATTTTTAGATAGGAAAAAAGTGTCATAGGGCAACAAAACAGCCTGTCCCTGTTACTCAGGAAATACACCTCAAGTTTTTTGGCTTTTTGAGCTTGCAGTGCTGTGACCCTGTGAGCCACCCACGGGTCCTAAAAGGTCACGTACACATCCTCCAGTACAAAGAGGATCAATGCTCCTTTTCTGCAACACAAGGAGGTTTATTTACAAATAAAATTCCAAAAAAGCCATTAAGTGTCTCAAAGTTTTTAGTTCCTTATTCTATATTTGATAAATAATATATTAGGTTACTTATACGACCTACAACTAGACAAAATCCGTGACATCCTCCTGGATGCCTACAGTAAACTCACTGTTAAAGCAAAATAAATAATTCTTTTTTTATTATTATTTGCTAACTTTGAAACGTTCAAAGTTGTAACAGGTTTCACAGATTTCTAAACGATGGGCAAAACTTATGACACAAGATTCCAACTTGGAATCACGGGAACTCTCCCCATGTAATGACATCATGCAGAGCAGCTGCCAGGTGTGAGCACGAGCAAGGAGGCTTCCCCAGGAAACTTTTGTGCACCAGTTCACCTGGAACACCCAGACCATTTGGCTACTGCTGTACTACACAGTATTTCATTTATGTTTCAGAAAAATAGCAACCAGCTCTCTTCTCCTTAATTTTAAGTTTCGTCAAGATAAAAGGAAGCTGATTTTTTTGTAATTTTAAGTCAGGATTGTAACAGTTGACACTGAGTGATTTTTATGCCATTTGTATATTCAAATGACTGGGGCATTCCCAATGGATGAACTGCTGTTGGGCAAAAGAGCTTTTGCTCATCTGAACCCTACCACAAACCCGGGACACAGAAAAGGACAAACAATACACTTGTCTCAAGAGCACAGCTAAAAGCAAACAGAGCTGTGCAAGGGCTTGAACAGGAACAGAATATCCTCCATGTAAAAAGAACAATCACATATAAGTAGTCACTAATAATCTGAGTAGTCAAAACAAAAATTATTTAAAATAAAAGTTTTAAACCCAGCAAGATTAGCTTAAAACAGATCTTAAAGCAAGATTTCCTCTTTTTGACTGCCAGTGAAATCAGCTATCAAGAGGTATTTCAGGCACAAGTCTGGAATGGCAAATCAGACAACTGGGCTCAGTTACTACTTAAATTTATCAAGCTGGTCTTAAGGATCCAATCCCCATCCCCACAAAGTCATAATGTTTGAAACTAAGTATGACTGCAGAATTTAACTTGCACTGTTGAAGGAAACCATGTTGGAATAAAAGCCTTCTCAAGCAGATGTGATTCCCTGCTCCCTTCGTCACAGTCACTGACTCTTCACTGCCCTGTTTGCTTTCTGGTTAAGTAGGAATCAGAAGGAAACAAGCTCGTTGCAGTTTTGCACACAATCACAAAAGGAGTCAGCAGAAGCATGAACACCAGCTCTTTAATTAATTAACTGCTTGCCTGTATATGCCTTCACATGTGCACTCACACACACTAAACCTCAACTCCTTTAGAAATTCTCCATCGTTTGCCACCAGCACTTCTGAGACTGCCTCAGAAACCATCCAACTGACAAAATGCTGGTTATACTGACAAAGCAAATAAAAGCACAAAAAATACAACATAAGATTTAGTAGGATGTAATTATAATGCAGTTTTTGTTTCCTGGAAATGCAGTAGTAGCGAGCCTTCTAATTTGCAAATTAGAACAATTTAAATTAAGCCTTTATGTCCTTACCGTGGAAGAAAGCAACAGAACACCTCAGCAAAGCTCCTCTGGAAAAGATATTAGTAAAACTAACAGAATTTTGTATTTTCTTGGGTTTTAAATTTGCAAGCCAAGAAACCATAATACTGATTAGGATTCATTTTCCAATCAGTACAGTTTAGTCTACAGTTTCAGCTGACAAAACCTGATCACTCTGTCTGTAAATAAGCCCATCAAAAACAGATCTTCATGACAGGTAGATGCTGTTTATTAGTAAATCCTAAAATACAGTGACTGATTTAAGTATTCCAAACATTGTGAAACAATTCCACATTCTAAAAGAACAAGCTGAGGGATCACTAAAACATTAGCTGGTTTTGATATGCAAAAATAACGTTTTATATTCACTTACTAGATAAAATCCAGAGGCTTTTTAGCAGCATTAGAGCAGCTCGTAATCCTTCTCCAACTCTATTGTAGCAAGAGGAATGAAATCAAGCCACCAGCGATACCAGAAAAAGTAGATGTTTGCTCAGTGCCTCACACCCACCACCACACACGGCCAGATTTGCTCTCATCTGCTGCTGCCAATGCACATGTGCAGAATTATAAAGAAACTTCCTGCTCGCACAGATCCCCATCACATTCTTAACAACAGTAGTTAATAAATAAAAAGGCTTTTGTATCTTGTGTAACAGCTAATTATAGTCATCCTACTCGCCACCCCCCAATGCAAAGCTCTACTCCACCAACCACACACGAATAATTGCCTCTGCATCAGATAATACAGAACTTATGAGCAGGGGCATTATAAAAGTACAGTGAGGCAACAGACAGGAGGAAATTATCAGTAAAACCATGCAACTTGAGAGGTTCGTGTTATAAAACCAGAGCAGTTTAACAACTGACACTGCTGTTAAAACAGACTTCAGAACAGAAGTCAAGCTACCTCAGAGGCACCAAAAAAGCAAACTATAAATATATAATGCACTTGATTCATTATACATAAGTTATCGTATTACATACGTTTATCATCAGCTCGTTTCCCCTCCCTCACAAACAGGTAAGCAGAAACACAGGCTGGAACTCAGCAGATTACAAAATGATTACACAGCCCATTCCCTATGAAAACACTGCCTCTGCCACAGCCACCAGCACGTGCCACCAAAACACACGACAGGCTCAGCATCCCCACTGCAGGAGTAACACACTTCATTCCACTCTGTAGCAATGACTCTTTGAATTGCAAGGAAAGAAAGAGAAACCAAAAAAAAAGAAGGAAAAAAAAAAAAAAAAAGAACTGGTCCTGAGGTCTCCTCCACAACCAATTCCTGTGGTAACCTGATTATGACCGAATTTGAAGACACAACCAGAAATCATAAGGTTAAAAATTACATTGCAGACTAAATTTAAGTAACCTGATTACATTACAAGAGTGCCAAGGCAACAAAAGATTTCATTAAATGTGGAGTTCAGCAAAAAGAGGAGAAAACCTTTCAAAAACACACACTTTAAAAAAAAAAAAAAGAGTATAAAGGAAGGAAGAACCGCATTTGTAAGATTCCAGCTCTCACCTTTTCAGTTTTGTCCGTGTATTATTATCCTACACAGTTGAGAGCTAATTTTAATCCTGAACACTCTGCAGGGGACACTGAACACAGGAGACACGTGAAGAGCCACTCAGAGACTGGACCCCGGACAATCAATGCAGGGCTCCCACCAGAGACTCCGCTCAGATCCAGCAGCTGCCCCACCCAAACGTCCTCACAAATGTCCAGACAGTGAAGAAAATAAAAACCATTTAAACCTCTCAACAGAAAAAAAGCCTCTGCAACCACAGCCTTTGTTACAAGCTGTTTGAACACAAATATAATGAACTATCTGTATTTTAAGCTCTTTTGGCATATTTTTGGGTTGTATTTTTTTTTTAATGCACAGGATTTCACACGTTCTCTGGTGAAAGACCACAAGAGTAATTTTTTGTTACTATCACAATAGAACTATTTTCAAGATAATCACAACGTGGTCCTGAAAACATCACCCATTTCTTGTAGTGAAGGACTCCACCCATACATTGCAAACCTAACAGGTTTTAAGCACCATCATCACCCTCCAAACTATGTTTTAAAGACTTCAAAAAAACCCAAAAACAAACCAAAAAAAAAGCCCGGTAGAAGATGCAGTAACAAATACATTATGTTTTAGGCTGCAAGAATACATAGAATTCACCTGAATTGAAAGAACTTTCACAAATCCCAGCACTTGGCTACCAAGACAGTTTATAACTATGAAGACAAATCTGAATTTACCAAACCCTTGAGACAGTTTGCCTTTCTCAAAAAAAAATTTTTGCAGGCAAAATCTATAACTTACAGAAAACAGTCAGCAAGAGATTCCAAACTGAATGGCTCAATTTTACTAACTTTCCAGGGAGCAATGCAAAATTCTCTGCCTGAATCCAGTTTTGACACGAGACATACAGCCTCTCTGCTGAAAAACTGATAGAGCCATCACTTTACAAACTGCATGACAAGCAGCAAATCTCCCTCTTTCATAGCCCTTCACAGAAGATTTAATAGCCTTTCAATTCTCTATCTCCTCCTCAGATGTTTTGGATTAAGTGTTATTTTCTGGTCCTTAAATACCAGTCCTCACATCTGAAATGATCAATAAATACATAACCGGGCCTGCAACACGGGAAAAAAGTTAAAAGGGTTTGCCATCTCTCACCCTTACAGATGCAAATGCTGAACTGCCCTGCAAGAAGTCAATTCACTCCCATCCAAATGGCCACTAGATTTCTGTGTGATAACATTAACCTGGCCTTATGCACCGAATTTAAGGACAACTTAAAGGCATTCTCTTACCGACATCACTTCCTCTTCCCTAGAGCTGCAGCTTTTTTTGTGGGGGATGGGGGGGGGGGGAAACAGAACAACTACCCCAAAAGAAAGAATCCAAATTAAAAAAAAATCACCTCAAGACTTGGCAGGTTTTCCCCATTTTCCAAAAAAAAGGGCATCACTGCTGAGCTACAATTAGATCAGAGATCAAAAGCCCGAGTATTTGAAAGGGAAAAAAAAAAAACCAACAAAACAACACCCCAAAAAGCAGGGGCTCACCACACTTACTGATGTCTGTTCCAAACGCATGGAATGTTTCTCCAGCCTCACCTGCCTTTGCAAACATGGCATTATGCACATTAGAAAGTAAAACCTCACTGCCTGCAGAAGTCTCAGGCAAGAGCCACACAGGACAAACGTGAAGCCTTTTAAGGAGCTCTGAGAAGATCCTCCCGTGTTACAAGGAATGAGAGCCCAAAAGCACTGACTGAGATAAAAACTATCATTTGCCAAACTCAGACGTTTTGACACATTGTCCATGACAAAATTTGCAAGCATTAGAAGTTACCAGGAGCTCCTCCGAGTCAGCTTCTTTAAATGTAACCATGGAGCACTCCGCTTGATTGATTTTTCTAAAATAATACAGTAACTTTCCAGTTTGATGCTTTCAAAACATTGAGGTATTTGATTCCTCATTGTAACATTGTCAAGGCAAGGAAAGGATCCCTATGGTGCTGCACAATGTACAAAACACAGACAAAGCAGATTAAAAAAAGATTCTAAATACCTTCAAATCTATGCAACAAAGAACACATAAAGCAATTTTCTAGTAACGAGCAGTAACAAAAAAAAAACCCAACCAAACAGCTAAATTGTTTATAATATAGGCCAACAAACCAGCTTTTTATTCCTTTTATGCTGGCAAGTTCAACTGCATGGAAGACAGAAAAACTTCAAGCCCAAATGCTAATCCAGTTTAACAATTTGTTCCAAAGTCACATACTAACAATTCCATCCCTGAGGACACTCAGGAATAGACGCCAGAAAAAAAAAAAAAAAAAAAAAGTGTAGCTTTTGATATATTCACTTTCTTTTTTTTTTTAACAGCCAAGAGTCATTAGGTGGCATTTACTTTCTTCATTTGTTACCTCTTTTCTCCACTTCGAGCCCGATAGCAGCACGAAATTTTGCAAAAATTTATTAAAACGCAGCCAGACTTGAGAATAAGAGAGCTGAGCATTAAAACCCAGTGTTGCAGTGTGTGATGGCAGGTTTTCTGTCGTTGGGTTTTGCTCTGGGGGTTTTTTTGTGTTTCGTTTTTTTTTTTCCCAAACCTGGAAAGGAGCACCCTAGCACTGGGACATCTCACGTTAAAGCAACTTTCTGGCAGCAAGAAACACTCGAATATTTCAGTCTCCCTAAGGAGCTTCCACGAACAATGGAGCCCCACACCGGCAGACCCCTCGGATGATACATCTGGGCACAGCCCGGCACGTTCAGCCCGTGACCCGGCGTTATCAGCGCCGCCGTGTTCGCTCAGTGCCTGCCCTTCTTTTAACTTCTGGGAGCAACTTGGCCGAGGAGCTGCGGGGTCGGCGCTGCCCGAGCCCCCTCGCAGGGGGGATGACCCGAGGGAGGAGGGGACGGGCCGGGCAGGCACCTCCTGGAGGAGCCGGGCTGTCAGCGCTGCCCCAGCGGCAGCGGGGGAGGCTCGGGCCCCTGACAGCTCCCCGGGCCGGCCCGGCCGGGAGGGCGCTGCCGGTGCCAGAAGGTTCCTGCCGCGCTGAGGTGACACCGAACCCGCCCGAGCGCGGGCACCCCCCGCCCGCCCCGCGCATGCGCCGCGCGCCCCTCACCGTTGCCGGGTGACTCGCCCTCCCCGCCGTCCGCGGCACCGCCGGCAGCTCCCTCCGCCCCTTCCTACCCCGGGGGCCGGCGCGGGGCCTCTGCCCTGCCCGCTCCGCTCCGCTCGCAGCCCCTCCTCGTGCCCGTCCCGGCTCCCCCTTCTCGGCGGCCGCCGCCCCCCCCCCCGCCGCTGTCGCCGCCGCGGGCGCCGCGCTGCCGGCCCGGGCGCCGTCCGTGCGCTCAGAGCGGCTCCGAGCTCCGACCCGCGAGCGGGGGGTCCCCGACGGCAGCGGCGGCCACGGCCGGAAGTGACGCGCTGACTGACAGGTGCAGAGCGCGCACACACCCCCCCTCCGCTCGCCCCCCGCCCCCTCCCCCGGGGTCACGTGCCGCGGGGCGGGGCGGGCGCTGAGGGGTGGGCGGGGCCCGCGCCCTGAGGCGGCGGCGCCCGCGGGCGGAGCGGGAACGGGCGGCCCGACATTGGCGTTTTTGTCTCGTCCTCACCCCGCACAGGGGCTCGGGCACCCGCACAGTGACTCAGCCCGTGCGAGCTCAGGGTCAGTTAGCCTGGAAAACGCGTCCTGAGATCACAGAATCACCCAGGCTGGAAAAGATCTCTGAGATCATCAGCCTGTGACCCAACATCACCTTGTCTACTAGACCACGGCACGAAGTGCCACATCCAGTGTCTTGTTAAACACCTCCAGGGACGGTGACTCCACCACCTCCCTGGGCAGCCCATTCCAATGTCTGATCACTCACTCTGTAAAGAACTTTTTTCTCGTGTCCAATCTAAACCTTCCCTGGTGCAGCTCAAGGCTGTGCCCTCTTGTCCTACTGCTGGGAGAAGAGCCCGACCCACAGCTGGTGGCACCCTCCTGTCAGGGAGTTGTAGAGAGTGAGGAGGTCTCCCCTGAGCCTCCTCTTCTCCAGGCTGAGCCCCCCCAGCTCCCTCAGCCTCTCCTCACAGCACTTGTGCTCCAGTCCCTTCCCCAGCCTCGCTGCTCTTCTCTGGATCTCCAGCCCCTCAATGTCCTTCCTACACTGAGGGGCCCAGAGCTGGACACAGCACTCAAGGTGCGGCCTCACCAGTGCCAAGTACAGGGGCAGAATCACTTCCCTGGTCCTGCTGGACACACTATTCCTGATCCAGGCCAGGGTGATCAAGTTCAACCTATGACCCAACCCCACCATGTCAGCCAGACCATGGCACTGAGCACCATGTCCAGTCTTTCCTTAAACACCTCCCTGGGCAGTCTGTTCCAATGTCTGATCGCCCCTTCTGTGAAGAAATTCCTCCTAATGTCCAACCCAAGCCTCTCCTGGCACAGGTTAAGTCTATGTCATTTTGTCCTGTTGTGTGCAGAGACGGACCACGGCCAGTAGTGTCACTGTGGAGGCTCGTACCCCACTAGCTTTGGTTGGACATTAGGAAGAATTTCTTCACAGAAAGTGCAATTAGACATTGGAAAGGGCTGCCCAGGGAGATGGTGTTCACCATCCCTGGAGTTGTTTAAGCAAAGACTGGACGTGACACTTGGTGCCATGGTCTAGTTGGCACGGTGTTGTTCAGTCATAGGCTGGATGCAATGATCTCGGAGGTCTTTTCCAACCTAACTGATTCTGTGATTCTAGTTTTCCATTTCTCACAACCATATTAAAGTATTTGCTGTAAATTTTCTGAATTAAAGCATCAAGAGCCATCACTCCCAAATGTTCCCCGAGTGTAAGCGCGCCAGAAGTAATGAACTGCCCTTTGACAAAGAGCTAATGCATTTTGAAGCAGAAAATTTAGCACCCTTAAAGTAAGTTAGCATAAGTTAGTGAGGAGATGCAAGCTTACACCCGAAGTGTTAAAACCCGTGCCTGGCAGTCTGTGGTTCCCACATGCCACGCTGAAACTACAACAGCTTTTTCTATCATGCAGTGCCAGCAGCCATAGGTGGTGGGTTTAATAAGGCATTTAAGGAAACTTGGATTTAGTTAGTAAAAATCCTCTCAGGAAAAGCTTTTTTTTTCCCCCATGAAAAACTGACAAAGAATATATGAAAGGGGAAAAAAAATGATATGACTAGGGTGGGATTAATTGAAACCTCTATATTTTCAATAGCTGGGAGTGTTCAGTTTCAGGTTTTCCAACATGGATTCTGAATTTTATCTAGAGATACATTTATAGGACTCATTAAGAGGTTTTACATTTAGAATCCAAAGAAGGGAGAGTCACAATCCCACAGTAAATTAGCCAGGGTTTAATCAGATCTAAAACTCTATTTTCCTGCTGGAAAGATTTGGTGTCATTAGGAGGTAGCACGCAAAAGCAATAAAATGTGTAGGGTCGGGGGAAGTGGCCTCTCAGGAGGTCTGTGTGTGCTGTCTCCTCTCCTTCCACAGCAGACTTCTCCACTTGAACCGCTAATAAAATCTCCTCGCATCAGGATGAGGTTTCTGAATTTGTATTTTGTATACATCGCTGTGTTCTTTCTGATTCATTTAGCCTCATCAACAACAATAAAGATACTGAATCAGAACAAGCTGGCAATTTTGTTGATGAAACATGGGGGAGAGCGGACTCCAGCTGGCTCTTCAGCAGAGACGTTGGCCAGTTGACAGGAATAAAACTGCAAGAAACCTGACACAGAAAGCACACGTGGTGAGAGGAGACAGACAGCAGAGGCAGGCAGGTAGGCAGGAGCTGCACAGCACCTGTCTGCTGGTTTTGAGTCCCAGACAGTGTGTTCCCTCCCCTGAACTGGCTCCGAGTTCGCCATTTCATGCCAGCTTATCCCCCCTCCTTTCAAAGGCTTCCAACGCTCCTCGCAGGGGGCAGACATATGCAGTCCCAGGCTGCCATTTTAGGCTTTTCTGCTCACTTTGTGTTCTCTGTCTGTCTGTGAAAGGTTGAGGACAACCTGGGAGTTACAGAGTCATAGAATATCTCAGGTTGGAAGGGACCCATAAGGATAATGGAGTCCAATTCCGTGCTCCTGGCAGGGCTAGCTAAAACTAAACCTTGTGACTAAGAGCATTGTCCAGATACTCTTTGAACTCTGACTTGCTTCTGTGACCACTTCCTTGATGAACCTGTTTCAGTGACCAACCACCCCCACAGTGAATCACTTTTTCCTGATATCTAACCTGAACTTTCCTTGACACAACTTCATTCTTTCCTGAACTTCTATGACTGGTCACCAGAGAGAGAGCAGATCAGCACCTCCCCTTCCATTTAAGGGAAGCTGTAGATGGCTCTTTGTAAGTCTTATACCTTTTACCATCCTGGTCTCTCTCTGGTGCTTTGGCCACTTCTTCTAAGATGGTAAATACAGAGGGAAGGGAGGCAGCAACTCAATGAGTGGCTGCATGGTTACACTCCCAAAATACAGCTGTTGAAGGCACCTCCCTCTCAGATCATTGCTAAACATTAAAATGGAGAATGTCCATGAGCTGTCTCCATCTGTTTCCCACTGCCTCAGGCCCAGCTTCAATTTGATGGCAGCATTTTGTAATTCTCCCTCTTCGGTGCTGTGCACACTGTGGAGCTCACACAGGTTCATTTACCCTCTCCCAGACTCGCAGGCATGTCCAGAGCAGCCCCAGTATGAGTGGGGCTTGTGCAGGTGCACGGCTGCAGGGTGACACTGTCACCCACATGTCAGGACATACAACAGTGCACTGCCTTGTACAGGGACAAGGCCCCAGTGTGAGGCTGCTCCTGAGCAGAAGGACCCGTTGCCCAGCTGCTGCACAGCTCCAGGAGCTTGGCAGATGCATTTGCCAAGAACTAAAGAGCCAGAGTGCCGTGGCATCCCTGTCTCCCTGATAAATCCGTGTCCAGAGCCACACCACAAAGAGTGAGCCAGTTCTGCAGCTCAGTGTGTTTTCTTACAAGTCCAGCTAAGTTGCTCAGCCTAAAAGTTTTGCAGAGATTGTCCTGCTAAATGCTCACAAAGTAACTTAGTAGGTCTGAAACGATTACCAGTGTAATTCCCTTTTTTTCAGGAAAAGCCATTCATGAGCACAAATCATTATTACCAGTATATGTCACAGAACCAGAGCCCTATTTCCTTCACGTATCTCCGATGTCTTCAGAATAGTGACTTCAGAATAAAGACTCTCTGAAGACTTTAGCTTCCAATTAAGTCTAGTTCCAGCAACAGCCCTGCCTTACTCCTCATGACAAATTGAAGCAAATTAAAGAAAAATATCCCTATCCCAACTGTGCTCACTGCTGTACAAGGCTTAGTACAAACTGAGCTAAAATACTCCAAAACTTAAATCAGCTTTGCAATCCAATCCTTGGGAGGTTGATAGCCTGCCTTGCAATTCCTTACCTTCATACTGGGTTATTATCTTACTAGGAGCAAACAGGAATTTGATGTGTAGCAGAACAAGACACTGTCTGCTGCAATACCTGTGCAGTATATGCCAAATATTTTTTACTTGGTGGGGGGGAAACTGTCTGTATGTCAGCAAAGTATTTGCTTTTGGTTTTAATTGTTCACCTATAAATTATTTGATACATTCTCCTGAACTTGGAAGTGCACAGTGTTTCTCTTAAATAGATCCTATTGTCTCTTGCAAAAAATACTGACAAACATGAATCCTTTCAACACCAAAGAAGAATTAGCGAACAGTAACACTTTCCAGCTGCAAAGTGCTTTCCTTTCCTGCATATTTCATCCAGAAACAGAGGCATGTCCCCAAACTGAGCTTTATTTTGTTCCTCTTTTCTAGCATTACAAAATTTTCTAACAAACATTTTGCTTCAGGATGCCCAGCACATGACACTTGGCCTTGTTGGACATCCATAACTCTCCATGGAGGCTCTGGAATCAGCAAGTATCCAGTTCTTCTGACTCACAGTGTCCAAAAGGGCACCTAAGAATCAAAGTCCATTTTTAAATTAACAAATGAGGCTTCTCAATGCTCAAGTAGACAGGTGAAAAAATCTATTTTATAGAAACAGAAACTCCAGCCCAGATAAAACCATTCATCTTTTCAAAGACTATCAGCCATTACTAGACACACATATGTAAGGATTTTTAAAAACTGAATTCAATATCAAAGGCACATGTTCTGCGTAAATGTCAGACATTTTTACTCATTTTTCTACTAGAGTTCTGTGATTAAAATAAACATTTACAGCATGAGATTTTTTTTTCCCTGCCTTTGAATACTTTTTGGATCTGAATCTTGGTTTTGGGAGATCTGTCTTTAAAGTAGAAATCTGGGAATATGGGTCAAATGTGGCTTTTAAGGCTTGTTCATATTTTAATTGCACGGTTGCAGACTTAACAGGAGATAATTCTTCCCTTCTTGAAATTCAAGACATCAAAAGGTTAATTCAGTCTTCTCAGTTCCATTTCCTTCCGTCTGTTCCCCTTCCCACACTTCCCCCCCCATCTGTAGACAGCTGAGTTATTTGAATTTTATGCAAGCTTGTATTCATCCAAAGGGAAAAATCACTCAGTGTCTGCACCAGGCAAGTGAAAATTGCAATATTGCACACTTGCATTTTTTTAATTCCTATTTGCTTTTCTCTGCAATCACCAGCCCGTGCTCTGGATGTACAAGCTCATGCTCTAAAGATAGTCCCCACTTAAAAGTTAACTTGAATTAAAGCTTGAATGTCCCCATCCCTTTGGAATTCCCATTCTTTGCACTCCCATGGATCTGTACTCCAGCTGCTGTGGTGCTTTTACCTTGGGTCGAGGAGAGGCCACAGTTCACGTTAGCACAATTTGTCTGCTGCCAACACAATCACTCCTCTGCTGCTCCCATGTTATTTCATGGTGTGGCCACTCACACTCGAGGTACACTAACACCAGAGGAGTCACTTTGACAGAGCTCAGGTTAACTCTGTCATGAAGACATGGCTTTAATCTCACTGATTTTAGCACTTTATACGCATTTGCTAGGAAAAAAAAGCCATAAAACCAGTAATTGAAAACAGTCAAGTTTTGAAGAGAAAGATTTTCACTTCAGATGCCAGGAGAGGAAAATAGTCTCATCTTTTTTTTTTTTTTTTTACATTTAAAGAAAGATAAACAGCATTTAACACAACATACTTGCAGCTTTCATTCGAGCAGGCAGAAGACAGAAGTTAACAGATGTGGAACTTGCTGATTACCACTTGCTTACATAATTGTTGACCCTGTACACCATATAGAATACGTGTGTTTGGCTTAACAAGCTTATAAAATTGGAAAATGATTTTTGGAAAAGAAGATGTAGAAATGCAAGTATTTTGCTCTGTGAATTGCTCACAGTAATCAGCTAAAAAACATACTTGGCTGCCTAAGTCTGTTCCTCTGCTTCAGCAGCCTCATTCCCTTAAACAGCTGAAAAACTTCAGGGTTTATCTTCTTCTCCCCAAAACATAAACCCACTTAAGCTACCAGGAGGTCTCAGGCTGTTGAAAATGGAATGATTTGGCAACACAAAGAGAAGTGCTGGTCAGGCACCCATCTAAACTACACCCACAGCCCTGAGTCCCAGGAGTCAACACCACACCTCCATATCTACCCCAGCACAACACGGATTGTAACGACAGACCCACTGATTGTCCTTCCTCCTCTGGACAAAAGGAAAAGCTGAAGGTAGTATAAAATTAGTAGATCTCTGGATTGTGTTATCTTTGATTATCCTCTCTTGGATTATGTTGGGTATCTATTTGCTGCACAATTTGAACTTCACAAGGAAGGGTGATGTTCCTCCTGTTTAAAGCAAAGAGAGTGAGAATTCCAAGAGTGGATTGTTCCATTCCAGAGCAGCCAGCTACACTGAGAAGGGTCATCATCTGTTTGAGCACATCCTAGACTTCCCTGTCTTACTACTTCCCCAAAAGCTGCTGCTTGCAAGAGGTGCTTCTGTCCAGAGACAGAGAGAAAAAAATGACTGTTAGTAAAGACTCAAAGTCATGCTAACTTGTGTTTCTAGACCAGCATTCATCACAAACTGTCATGTGTTCGATAGCATTAACTAATGTGACTAAGACATCACATGCTTCTTTCCCCACCCTATCTTTGGGAGAGAACCATGTGCATGGACATTTTGTATTAATTCATTTTTTCCTTTAATAATGCACACAAGGGTCACCACAACTTGCTAGAAAAATCCAGGCCAGAGCAAAGTAGTTTATGCTGGAAGACACACTTTTGGGTCAGTTCTCGAGAAAGCTCTGTTGCAAGAAACTCCATCTGGTTAAACTTTTAAAAATTCACCCCCATACCAAGTTTTATAATATCAAAAAAAAAAGGGAGAGAGGAAATTTCTACTCCCACTAGCTTATGTTTTCTCTTTTTGCTCTTTGCTGCAATGGGACTCCCAGTATAGACTGTTTGATATCCTGAGCTATTTGGAAAACACAGGGTTAGAAAAAATAGCCCAAGGAGAAGGACTATCTACAACTACCTCTCCTCCCCGCTCATCTTCTCTATGTACCTACCCTGAAGGTACAATGGTCTTGATAAGGAAAATGAAACACCTTAGGTAATGATAAAACATGCAGTGTAAGACAAGTATCGAGTATTTACTCACTAACAGAGCAGCCTTAGAGCAGAAAGTCTGCCAAAGAGGGATCAGTGCCTTCCTTACACCCCCAGGATTCATTGTCTCTTAGCCTGGGAACCTGTCTCCGTTCCCAAACATGGATATTTTTTTTGGCAGCAAGATGGAACAAAAGGCACAAAGAGAACTAAGAAAACCCTTTCAGTGGAGCTGTAGTCTCTTTTTTTTTTTTTTTTTTCCTGTTCCCCTGAGGACGGAAAACCTTCTAGGGACAGCTTATAGCACACGCAATCCTGCTACCTGCCTGGGAGGTGCTCGGTGCTCACAGGGACCTGAAGGAATTAGGCCACGTGCAGATTCCAGCCCGGCTTTTGACCTTGAAAAATTAATCCCCTACCTTTAGCACCAAAAATACCACAACATTTTTGAAATGAAATCACTGTTATATTGGAGTGGGTGTGTTATTTCGAGACAGCGCTGATGTGATTATAAAATCAGTTGTGTCAGCTTATTGGCTCAGCTACAGACACTGATCTGCTCGAGCGTCTGTTCCTCCCGCCGGCTGCTCGTTGGGGTGCTTTGTCCCTCCTCAGCTCCCTGTGGAAATGGATACCATTTGATTCCCACTGTTGCACCAAGGAGAAAGAAAGCCCCTCTTTCTGGCAGTTGCCCATCTTGTCTCCATGAAACTTGGCATTTCCAGAGCACCTCTTGTGCCAAACATGAGCACAGCATCCCCCGGCCCGTGAAAGGCTACAGCCCTCATATATATAATATATACATTGATGTCCCTGCAGCCACAGTCCCACATGGACTGGGCACACTGCTTCCAAAGGATAGCAGCTAAGGAAAAAGGCCAAGTGGCCGCAGGCTCCAAAAGTCCCAGCCTCACTCCTCAGACTTTGCACTCGAGCTCCTTTTAAACGTTTCCTCTCACCTATTACCAAATCCTGGTAGCAAGTGTTTGTTTTCCCCGGTTTCTCTGTGGGTGTCTGACAGACACTCAGTGGCTTGTGCTGCCAGGCATGGTTTGATGCTGTCAGTGGCAGGTGACTCACTGGTATCAGAGGTGTCAGTTTGACTCAGCCCTTCATCTTTTGGCAGCAGACTGAAATAAAATGCAATTTCCATTGTATGAGGCAGCTTTTCAGGCACAGCCATACACCAGTGTAGCTTTACATCCTTTATGTGTAGAGCATGTGCAAAGATCTCATAGTTTGCATGCTCCACTGGCTTCCTGGTTTTTCACATTTATGTGTGCTGGATCTTTCTGCTGCCTCTGTGCTCCTCAAAGAAAGTTGAGATTTATTTCAACCACAGTCATCCCAAGGCCAGGGAAATGCCATATTCCCCCTACTGACAGTGGTGACTCCAAAATCCTGCCATTAAAAACCTGACAAATAACTGCTTTGCTGCTCATATAGCAAGAATATTTCCGTTCCCAGTGAAAGGAAAAGGCATCTGAGTACCGTATTACCTACCCATCTTTAGCCCTCCTGTGATCAGCCTCAATGCAGTATGCAGTGCCCTCAGGCCAAATTCCAAACTTTCCATATGTAAACTGCATCCAGCTGCCTGTGCTGCACAGAGTATATAAACATGAGGTTTGAATCCCACATGAGCTGTGTTTGACCACAGGACTGAACTTAAAAGCTACAGAAACTTGACAGGCACTTTCTGCAGTGGTCAAGACGTTTGTTGCAGAGATGAGTATCTCCTGATTTCAACAGAGTGAGAACATGTAATTTCTCATCATTATGTTGTTAACACTGTTGCACCTTCCTCACAAACCCAACCCAATATCAATTAAGAACCTGGTCATCTTCAGCCTAAAACCCCCAAACAATGTATCCCAAACTGGTTTTAATATTAGCTGTGCCAATAACTTGGGCAATTAAAGTGGTGGTGGTGAAAACAAGCGTGCTCACCCTGTCTTAACATGTTTAGAAGAGCCTGAGCTCTGCTGTGGATCCTGGGGCTGAGCCCATGACAGGACACAGAAAGCCAGAAGTGAGATTCTTCTGCTTTGCTGTAACATTTTGTTTGCTTTCTACAACTCCGAGAACTCGTGCCAGTCTAAAAGTTTAAGAGGTTTTGCACTTGTAGTCTGTCTTCATAATCATAATTATATTTGTTATTTGCAAAAATGGACAAACATTAAAAACCTGAAACTCATGAACTGCCTGGATTGATGAATCACTCAGATTATGTTTTAAAGTCTTTTCTGATCTTCTGAATCTCATTTCCAGCCTAACAAGAGGTTAATGCTTTCTCTTTATACAGACACCAAGACTGTTCAGTGCCAAATCTCAGCTACAGCTTCCTCCAATATTCACCCAGTATCCACCTTCCTGCTTGTTCCCAGGGTCTTTCAGTCAAGAACACAGCTTTCAATTTGTGACAACTGGTTGGATATATGTGATGGAAGCAAAGGAACAGTCCTAACATTAAATATGGTGCACACACACAGTGATTTTGTGGGGGCAGTCAGTACAGATGCAGTAACTGGCTGGTAACCAAGCCAGCCTGCACAAACCATTTGAGTTGGGAAAGGCCTCTAAAACCATCTAGTCCAACCACAAACCTGGTCATTATTTTAATTTAAACAAAGAAGAGATCCTTAAGACACATTTAAACACATTAATAGCATTTTCTCCATACACATATATCAGACTCAAACCCACTCTACCTGAGCCTGTTATGCCAACAGGAAAATCCACAGACCTTCCCGGGGTTCTCAGTCAGCTGAGACATCTCTGTCTCCCTGAGCCCATTGTCCAGGCTGCCTTACAGTCACTGGAGGGAACCAGGTACTCCTAGGGCTCAATTAATTTTATCCCAACTTACCTGCCTCCCTTTTGGCTTATCATGGAGTCTAGGCAGGTAATTCAGACAGAGACATCCAAAGAAAACCCCACACCAGGATCTAGGAGGCTGCACACAGCCCTTCCCTTCCTTTCCCTTGGAGAGTGATTCCCCAAGTAGTTTTGTGCTGGGTAGCTGGAGCCACATTAGAGCCCCAGGGATGTCCCAGCCCCAGGGATGTCCCAGCCCTGGAGAGCAGCAGTGCTGGGCAGTGGCTACAGGCTGTGCCCACATCTAATACCCAGCGTGGCTTGCAGACACAGACAAGGGCTAACAGCCATTTTAAAGGGATTTTCTTAATCACATCACTTGGCACCTACACAATTCTCCCTTTGCTGCAGCTCAAGAGGTTCCCTGGAAGCAAGTCCAGTGTGATCCACGCCATTGGCACAGGTGGAGAACAGGGAATGGTCACACAAGCCAACCTGGCTTTTTGCACAGTGAAGGCAGGAAGGCTGGCTGTGGGCAGCTGCCTGGTCTGGTGTGCAGAGCCACGGGCTGAGAGAGGCACCAGCAAGTGGGTGGATTGCTACAAAAACGGGAGTGAATGGAAGATCCATTGTCCATCCTTTCAGGACGTGTTCCTGGTGTGGTGCTCAGGCTGTGCTAATCTCAGATCTGGCCCTTGATCCTGGCAATGGTACCATGGCTCTGCTTAGAGCCCTCCCCAGCCCCAAGCTCCTGTGAGCTTGGGCAGGTAGGGATGAACCCCAGGCACGTTGCTGAACGCACCTAAAATCTCCCCAAAAACCAACCTGGCAGCAGCAGCAGCCCCCCAGGCTCACCTTTGCTCCAAACCTCAGCGTTGGAAAAGGACAGGAAGCAAAACTTCAACATGATTGCCACGGCAAACGAGGAGAAAAATAAAAGAAAAGAAAGATCAAGATGTATTTTGGCAGTTTTCCATGCCAGTTTTCCCATTTCCCTCCCTCATGCACTTTCTGCAGGAGCAATCTGTCCTTTCCCCAAACGCTGAGCAATCCCAGCACTAAACTAATCAATATTAATAGCGATGGGCTTGGGAGGGGGGAGGAGGGGAGAGGAGAGGAGGGATTACCCTGACCTTTTTCAACTCACACTGCCTCAGACGGCCACCAAGCAGCTGAGGAGAGAGCAGCCAGACGGTAATGCCATGTGGTTTTAGTAGCTTTTCATTTTTTTTTTTCATTTTTGTTTTTTTTTTTTTCCTTGTGAATATTTACTTCTGTTGTCTCAGTGCAGATAGCAATGAAATCCGATTTTCTGCAGGAAGGAAAAAAATATAATTATACCAGCCATCTCCGGGCCAAGCCTCGCCTTGAGGAAACTCTACTGAAATGAGGGGAATAACGCCCAGGCTGGATTTTAACTTGAATTTCTTATTAAAAATGAATTGGATTAGGGAAGTTTTGACAGGTGAAGGGTTGAATGCTGGTGTGCTTTGTGGATTTGTCTTTATTATAATAGGGTATAATCAAACCCATTGAGCTGTGAGTGGGATATGGAGCGAGAGCAAACAAAGGGCTGAGGGAACCAGTCGTCTATTGTTACGCTGAAGTGTCCACAGCAGCTCAGGGGGTGGATGTGCTCAGGACAGGGGGCTCAGAATTAAAGACAAATCCTATTAATTAAAAGAAAATCATAACTGAAACTCTTTGTTCCTGTTGGATTCGGGGTTTACTGGAGATTTTCTGGTTAGCAGCATTTCTTAAAATAGAGGTTTACATCAGGAGGCACTGTGGATTACTGGCAATTAATGCATTGTCTCTTCAATACTGAATATTCTTGTTGCCATGTGCAAAATAGGATTTTTAGTAATTTCATCTGAGAAATCCAGAGAAAATTCTATTTATGCCTTTCCTCTTCTGCTCTGAAAGAGCCAAGCCTTGGGGGAAAGGTCCCAGATCGAGGTGTTAGATTTGCGGGGTTTTTTTGAATAAACATTTCCATGGTCTTTTCACATTTTTTTTCTTTCAAGGAGAAAATGCTTTGCAGATGGCTGATATCACAGCACTAGCTAATGAAGCCATGGGTGTGTTTTCCCTTTCTTTGTCAGGACCCATCATGTCCGACAAACCAGATTTTGCAGAAATTGAAACGTTTGACAAGACCAAGCTGAAGAAGACAGAAACCAGAGAGAAAAATCCCTTGCCCACTAAAGAGAGTAAGTGCTTCTGAGGCTATTTGAACTGTGAGTAGCAAGGACACAATTTGTGTTGCAGTTCATATGCAAAATGAATACTAATCATGGGATTACAGGCTCAAACTCATCCCTGATTTTAAGTGGGGATAATACTAAGACTCGTAGTCTATGCTGGGCTTCCAAGGATGCCAATAATTATAACCAATGGTGCATTTTGTTTGAAAAACCCTTTCTGATGGGATTGCTCTTGCTTCTGCTAAAAGCAAGACCAGTGTCCCCTCTGGGTGCTGGTAACAGGATCAATCTGTTTGCAATTACCATGTTACCAGTCCCTCTGGAGGCACAGGGGGACCCTTGCCCATCTCTGGTAGCCTCCCCAGAGCGTGCTTGGGCTCTGGATTTAATGTGTTAGCAGGCAGATGAGCTGCTGCCTCCCACTGGTACCTGCTGCCAGCCCTGGCCAGGAGACCTTCAGGCACCTTCTCTGGGAATAAGTCTGCAAGGAAACCCCATTATCATCCTCATCTAATAGGAAATCTTCTTTAGCAAAGCACCCCTGAGCTTTAGTCGTGCAGGGTCTTCTCCCCTACAGGCACTGTGCACAGGCAGCCAGGTGAGGCTGGGATTCACTTCTACTTCAGGTATGAAAGAGCATTTGGACCAGATTTTGTGGGCAGCTTCCTTCAGAAGAGCATAGTTAACCCCTCAGGATATCTGTGCTGATAGCCATGGAGATGCACTGTCCCTTGGCACGATATCTGTTTTTTCCCCACTGTTTTATTATCCTTACTAGTGCTAAAGCTGGAGGTTTGCACATCAGGAACTGCCCCCTCCTAGCTAGGCAGACATGGGAAGGAGTTGGCATTTCCAGGGTGATCAAAAAAAGCAAGTGTGGATTTAACCATTCCATGGCTTTAAAAAAAACTGTAGGAATCTGTACCTTGTAGAACCACTAACGCAGAGTTACAGAATGATTTGGGTTAGAGGGAACCTTAAAGATCATCCAGTTGCAACCCCCCTGCCATGGCCAGGGACACCTTCCACTAGACCAGGTTGCTCCAACCTGTCCAGTTTGGCCTTGGATACTTCCAGGGATGGGGCAGCCACAGTTTCTTTGGGCAACCTGTGCCAGGGCCTCACCACTCTCACAGGGAACAATTTCTCCCTAATATTCCACCTATCTCTGTCACTGGGAAGCCATTCCCCCTTGTCCTGCCACTCCATCCCTTGTCCAAAGTCCCTCTCCAGCTCTCTTGGAGCCCCTTTAGGCACTGGAAGGGGCTCTGAGGTCTCCCTTGAGCCTTCTCTTTTCCAGGATGAACACCCCCAACTCTCTCAGTCTGTCTCCATAGGAAAGCAAAGTCTATAAACAGTAATGTTTATTGATGGTGTTTTTGTTTCCTCTGTTTTCCTGCCAGCTATTGAACAGGAAAAGCAAAGCGAAAGTACAGCCTGAGTGTAAAGTTCAAGATGTGACTGCTGCTTCTTCAGTGGGGTTTTGGCTTCTGAGTTGGGTTGCTGTTTTGTTTCGTCCTCCCCAGCCCTTGTTTGTTTCCCATTTGTTTAAGGAAGCATTTGTTCATTTAATGTTCCCTGGAGAAGTTTGTTTTGTGTTTGTTGAAGAAGATACTATGTGTTTGTATTCTTAAAACTGTAATTCCAAGTTCTGTGTGGACCCCATTACTTGCCAAAAAAAGCAATTTGCATAGAAAATTGTTTTCCTAAACCTCACAATAAACAGGTTTCTTCTGATCAGCTGTCTTTGAGCCTTGCAGAAATGAGGTTTAAACTCCAACTCTTCCTACTTTGTTTCCATTTCCATGGTTACTTGGGAATATGGTCAGGTTGGGAAGGGTTACCCCAGACAGGGTCCTGGGCTGGCACACAGGCCCTCTCCATCAGCACATTCATCTGTATCCTGCAGAATCCTGGAGCCCCAGGTGGCACCAACCCCCAGGAACCCCCCAGACACCTTCACAGCAGCCTGGAGACTTCAATCCCATTCCTTGTGTCACTCAAATGAGTGTTTCATGGGAACCCTGAGGGACAAACTGTGTATGCTGGCAGCTCCTGTGCTTTTAAGCCCTCAGCTTGGCAGCAGGCATGAGTAAGATGTGGAATTAATGGCCTGCTTCAGTCCTGTCCAACAGTAGGTTAGAGGTCTCAGACACGAGTACCCACTTGGAAATTCCATGAAAAATTGATGGTTGGGCTGAGGAAATACTCAAATTAGCATCCCAGATGGAAAAAGGGCTGCAGCACACCCTCCACAGATTTTTTTTTTTTCCTCTTTAACTTGCCAAGATCCAGTGAACCCTGGGGCAACTGCAGCACACACACAGCCCTTGGCCCATGTCATATCAACAATACAAGAATGAGGGAAGGTGGGAGAAGGAAAGAAAATTTAGTATTGCACTGATTTTCTGGGATGAGACAGAGACCTTCAGCAGCACGAGGGCCTAGGACACAAACCTTCAAAGCAAGCAAGGACTCCCTAAATCTTCATTACTGGTGGTGCAATAACATCCTCACTGGTCTGCAGAGGACTTGGCAAAAATAGATTCTGGTACCAGCTCAGGGGACTCCCAATTACATGGTATCACAACACTTCTGGAATTAATTTTCAGTCATATTAGAAAAACAAGTGCTTCTCCTGGGCAGATAAACTGCTCTCCCTGGAGATCTGGTTTGGTCCTGCTGGTGCTGTGAAATGAGAACAGCTCTGTGTACTTGAGCAGGGTTACTCTGGGCTTGCACCTGCCTGAGCTGAGGCAGAAAGCAGCTTTACAGGCTTCAGAACACAGAGCTGAAAGGTTGGGGTGGTGTTCAGAAAGCTCTCATTTACTTAAGGGTTGTTTGACACTTGACAATGAATGGAAATAGTCAGGACTGCAATTAAACAGCACCAGGAGCCACAGGAGTGACCTTTGGTGGCAACAGAAAGTAACCAGAGGTGAGCAGGAGACCAAGGGAAAACACCCAGCACACAGGACTGGTGATCTCAGTCAGAGCTCCATTAATGTCAGTGGTGTCCAAAGGACTGAGGCTGCTATTTCAATCCCCATTCATCAGTTCAACATTGCTGAGGTTTTCTTTTCATGACCAAGATTTTTTGTACATTCTCCTTTGAGGACCTCGTTCCCTTGTCTCCTGACTCGAAGGGGTGTTTTTTTTAAGGTCAGCTAGGTTTATTAATACTGTTTTTTTATTTAAAAGGTGAGGAACATGAGGGGTTGGGCAACAAGGAAAACAGGGTTATTTTCTTTGTGACCCGTGCCCTCCCCTCACACCTGCACACTTCAGGGTCAAAGAGCCTTTGACATTATTTAAATACTTGCTTTGATGATGGAGGAAGAGTTCAGAGATAGCACTTGGAGAAACACCACCTATGGAAATCTGTGTAGTTCATTCTGCTCGACCAGATCCACCCAAACCGTTACTTTTCCACAGGGTGATTTTTAAGCACCGTTTTGCACCCAGCAATGAGCCCACAGACCAGACTTTCTCCTTGGTTTTGCCAGGAGACAGTATTTGTTCCACGTGACCACCTCCCTCCTTCTCTGTCAGCTCAGAGCATCTGCCAGCTCACTCAGCACAACGTGCTGTAAATCACCAAAAACCTCTTTGGCAACACTGAACCAGTGGCCATGTCTCTGCCCTCGAGTTCCCCCAGAAACCAAAGGTCTGGGCTGTGTCCTCAGCCTGCACTTTTTGGGCAGAAGGAAAGGAAGGTCTGGCCAAAGCAACAAAACAACAGAGACACTCTCCTCTTGTGTTTGCAGGGATACAAAGGATTAGGAGCACTGCTCTAGGGAGTGATGCAAGAGACACCAGGTTTGTCCAAGCACTTGGCTCAGAGCTCCTGGTGCTGCTGCAGGGCTCTGCCTGCCCCCATGAAGCCTCCTCCCAGTTCAGCTGTTTGCATTTAAGGCCTGTCACCGTAAACCAAACATCTCAGTGCTGTTATCCACGTCTCACCACACTAAAAAGGCTGAGAAGAACTTTTATCTCAAGTTCCCCGCCCCTGGACCTGACTATGAGAGCTGCCGAGCTGCAGCAGAGCACGCAGCACCTGCACACCAGGAAAAATTCCTCAAGGTTAAAGGCCAGATCTTCCCACCTTTCTCCTTCCTGACCAAGGTGGAGCATGGCTTCATGGCAGGGCTTGGAGACTACTTCTTTCACAGTTAGCAGTTAAAAGAGGCTTAAAGTTAAAAACACGTAACTGCAGTACTCTGATTCGAGAAACATCCCTTTCTGCTGCTGTGTGGGACCACTTCAGCCCAGGATCTGGATCAGGAAATTAAAATTTGTCAAGAGCAGGGATGGGTTTGGCTCCCTGTTATCTAAATCAAAGAGCATTACAGCCCTTATCAGCGGGGCAAGCTGAGGACACAGACCAGGAAACCACTCATCTCTTCAGGCTGGGACAGTGAATTTTCATCCTTCCAGTCATTACACTAAGGAAATATTTGTTCCTGCCATTGGAAGGGAGCTACAAGCCAAGCCAAGCCAAACCAAACACCTTACCCACACCTAGGAAACACCTTCTGGGTGTTAACCTGACCTTCACCCCCTGGAAGAGCATCCTCCAGCACCGAGGCTCTGCAGCAACCACCCCTTCCTCAGCCTCAGGACTGATGGGCAGCTGAGCTGGAGACAAAGTCATCAGCAAACAGAACCAGCACCAGGTGGGAAACTTAAATATTTCTGCCAATTAGCAGCAGCCCCTTGCTGTTATGTAAGGGCACATAACGAGGTGTTACCTTGCAACTCCTCCAAAGGAAAAATGCCTTCCATGCTCATGCAGTTACAGCCAAAAAATCATTATATTCAGATAAACATTATATGCAGATAAACACCCACTTTCTTGGCATCACCATGAAGCCAGTCTTGCCCCCTGGATCCCAGGGACAGGGTCAGCCCTCTCAGGATCCTGGCCAAGTCCACCTGACCCTGTGACTCACCTCTAATTGCTCTGCACAGTCACAGCAAGCCCTGACTGAGCAGAGATCTGCATTCCTGTCATTGTTGTACAGAAGTTAGTTGATTTAATAAATCTCATTAGGCAGGCATTTGATAGCAGTGAAAGCCAGGAAGGAGAAGCTCTAAGCCTAGCTCTCCTGGGAAAAGGACATGTGTGTGTTCCACCTCACTTGGAGCCCAGCTGAAAGCCCCTGGAGATCCTGCCCAGCTCCAGCCCCAGCTCAGATACCACAGCCGAGTCTCAAGGCACATGGGAGGTTTTTTTTCAAATGTTTCTGGGTGTTCTCTCTTATTTGGGCCATTAGCCCCATGGTTGCTGAGCCATGTCACAGCAAGTCTTTAGGCCCAGCTCTGCAGCAATGAGGGCAATTGGCCTTGGCCAGTGGCTTGGTCACCACAACAGAAGCTGGGATGGCTGTGAGAGGTCAAGGCTGGAGAAGCCTTTGCTTGGGGAGAACACCTCTGTGTAGTGGTTCTGCCATCAGTGCTGCTCCTGACGCAGCAGAGATCTCTCCTGCTAACAGAGGATCAGGGAAGATGCGAGGGAAGGAGGACACTGGCACAAGCTCTGTGGGATCGGGGGTCTGAACTGCAGGGCGTGGGAAGGAGGAGGTCAGGGGCTAGGAGAGCAGCCAGAGAAGTGCCCACGGCAGCACAAACTCGAGGCAGAAGAAGCCAGGGCGGCTCTCGTGCCTCTGCCTGGCTCGCCCCTTGTTTTTCCAAAAACACAGGGTGAAAACAATAGCCTTTTCAACAGCCCTAACCTTCTGGTGCCAAGCTGGGGGAGCCTCCCACACCGTGCACAGGCAAACAGAGCTGCTGTGTCCTCCAGGAGCCCTGGCACAGGCAGCCAGCCCTGGCCACGCCACCTGCTCCCACCCAGCATGTCCGTGGGTCCCTGGGAGCTCTGTCTGTCCCAGCCACCGAGGTGTGTCCCACAGCAAAACCCGCTCAGCCTGGAGGGTGGGAGGCAGCAGGGGGTGGCTGGGGCTGAGCCAGGGTGTGTGGGAGCAGGTGGGTGTGTGTGCTGGGGCATTTCTCCAGCTCAAACTGACAGCAGGGAGAGCTCTCATTTTTGGTGCTGGGAAAGGCAGCTCCCTGTGCTTTCTGTCTTGTCAGGAGAGCTGGCTTGGGAAGGAACAGTTGCTGGGGATGGTTCAAGCACATCTTGTAAGCTATGCTGACAACAGCTCCTGACAACTCCTACCATCAACTGCAAGTCTCCCCATCCTTCATGTTTGCTTCAGGGCCCAGGTCCAGAATTCATTCAATCCACGGAGAATCAGTAAAAAAGGAGATGGAGGGGGGAGCAAAAGGGGGTTTCTAGCTCTTGTCAGAGAGACACACGAAAATGAAGCCTTTTAGGGCTCTAGCAGTAGGCACTGAACAAAAAGAAGGAGAATTTTCAAAATAAAAAAACAATCTCAGGAATTTTAAGCTGGTCTCATGAATTCAAAGGCCAACTCAGTATCAAAATTTTTGGACTTGGCAAAGTTGCAACAACCAGGGAGGAAAAAAACTGATGTGTGACTCCAAGTGGGTGTTTTCAAACAGCATCTTGTTTGGGGAAAATAATCCCTCTTGGTCTGTTTTGTTTTCTCGTGATGCTGGAAACAATTCTCCTCCTCAGAGAAAAGAACTGGGAGGTTATTTTCCTATCAAATCATGGGAGCTCCCTCAGGTCACGCCTGACCACGGCTGGTCCCCTCACCCCTGCTGGCACTGGGGGGAGTCACCACCTCGAAGTGCTAAAGAAACACTTTAGCACTTGTGCAGGTCCAAAACCACACCTTTCACCCAGCAATGAAGAAATCGGGCATGAAGTGCCTTGGCTGAAGGTGTGTGCTTTTGGGGCTGAGCCCAAGGGCAGGGAAGGAGGCAGCAGGGATGGAGGGAGCAGGGATGGAGGCAGCAGGGATGGAGGCAGCAGGGATGGAGGCAG